>NC_133116.1:9000200-9300200 GCF_022965805.1 Primulina eburnea
CAGCGAGATAGACTCTAGCCCGACTTTTTTAGGAGGGAGTGGTGATGCCCCCAAGGGAACCCGGGCACGGGTAAAGCTCCCGACCCGGAGATTACTTGCACTCGGGCGAGAGGAGAGCAGGGAGGAGATCCCAAATTACGACTACATGCAGAGAGCCGGTATGAAAGAAGGATCCCGGATCTTCAGATACCAGGCGAGTTACGCACCCAAGTGTCAGAAGAATTCACAATGAATTACTCGGCAAGCCATCACCCGGGGTAAAAGCTTCCCGGTCCCAGAAACACCTCAGGGGCACCCGGGTGGAAAGCGCCCGGGAAAAAAGCTCAGTCTCTCCCTTATCGTCACGTCTTCCGGAAATCTCGGAGCCCATCCTCCCACGTTCTATGACCAGGTCAACACTTAATACGTGGCCCATTATTTTACAACGGGGCCCACCATCCCGAATCGTGGCCACCACCCGAACTTTGCGGGCAAGTCACCTACTTGACTCATCTATAAATACCCCCTGTAGGTACTACACAAGGAGGTAACTCTTCTCTGGATACTCACAAGCACTCACAAATATTCTTATTTTCTCTCTAGGTCTTCTTTTGCGTGCATCACTGACTTGAGCTTCGGAGTGGATACGCCGAAACAATTTCCGGCGCCCCCCTAACGTTCTGTGATTTCAGGATTAATACTCAGGTCATCCCGGGCGTTAGTCCTCAGGCAACAGGGAACTCAATCTTCCCAGACCACCAGCAACTCGCAATAAAGCATTCCAATCGCACATATATCCAAACACCCGACTTGGCAGATTGCACAACCGGCTACTACCCAATTTGCCCGGTCGACATCAGGTGCATTTATGTCAACTTTCCTGAACCCATGAAAAATGCAAGTTAGCGTCAAAAGAACGTCGTTTTAAAAAAAAGTTCGACCAAGTATAGGGGTTCAAAAATCGTGTGCTCACTGCTCAAAAACGGTTTCAAACGACGACTCCGGGGTTAAGTTCCTCATGATCGCAACTGCGAGACCGATCATTTTGCGTATTTGATGAAGCATGAAGCTCTGCCCTACAACCTCGCATTTCACAAATTCAATTCCATCAACATTTAATGTGGTATTTGCTGTGAACGACATAATGTATCGTTTGGCGGATGGGTCCTCTGCTTTGAATCTGGAAGTGAAGTTATGGAAGTTGTGTGTTCCCTCGTAATTCATGAGTATTCTATTAAACCTCTCCTTCACCTCCTCTCCATAACAAAACTTGATCTTGTTCTCTTAACGCCATTAGCATTCATTGAATCATTGACATCATTTCCAGAACTCGCGGCAACATCCTGTTCTGATAAAGCATATGCATTGTTCAACGAAGTGCCTGAATCGACTGCAGCATCTTCGTATGCGTATTTAAACTCTGAATTCCGCTTTCCCATCAACCCAGCGACCTTCCGCCCTCTTTCTAAACACTCCAAACACTTAACGAGATCATTCGCAGAACCTAAGCTAGAAACGACACTCTCTCTATCGCGATGACAAGATGGATCGAGCGCAAAAACAGGGATCAAGTAAACATACCGGCGCTTATCGCAAAACTTTTTAGCACTGAAGGATGGCGTGGTGCATTTGTAACCAAAAATCCGAATCTGGGTGGATAGGTGCGAGTTCAATCTCTCGACAAATCCGGGCGGATCGATATAGAATCAACCAGACACTACTTGACCAACTGCACTAACGCCCTTATCGGTTCTGGCGGACCTGGCAAAGTCGAACCGCTTGTGCTGACCCCGGTCAGCTTCGGGAACAGCACCAGAATGGTATAGAGCTTCCTCGAGCTCGCCTTCTATGGTTTTCGCTCCGAGATTTTTCTGCATCCCCTGGTATCCCACTCCGCAGTAAGAAAAAAATATCGCGATTTTTCGCCGTTTGAACCTTGGTGTTTTCGTAAGATTTTCACCATCGCCAGCGGAAAAGGCGGCGGTATTCTCATAATTATCCTCGTCATCGGAGGTGGTGGCCGACATTTTTGGACGTTTGGGCTTTGGTTGTTGTTCTTGCAGAGTTGCAGTTGAACTTGAGTAGAAGCATCCATATTTATGGTGAAATCAGTGGTGTGTTACTCATGCAGATGGATACAGTAGTAGGTTTGTTTGAAGTACAACATTATTAGTCCATTCAGAATTAGGACAAAAATATGTGAAACGATCTTACGAGTCGTATTTTTTTAGACGAATATCTTATTTGGGTCATCAACGAAAAACTATTACTTTTAATATGTTAAAAGTGTTGCTTTTTATTGTGAATATCGGTAAAGTTGACATGTCTCATAAATAAAGATTCGTGAAATCGTTACACAAGAAATGTCATATTATTTATTCAATCAAATCGTTAGGTGTGATCCATTTTGATCTATTTTTCAGATATCAATAAATTTATCTGAATACATGAACAATTCCCTTCCTTTTGTCTAAAAAACTCTCTCGGTTTACTTTAGCATCAATTTTATTTTCCTTTTTTCCTGAAGTTGAGGTTACATGCTTGGAGAGACCATAAACTCTCGTAAACACAATCGAATTCCGGTAAAATATTATAAAACCTCGTTTGTTTAGGTGTGACATTGTATTCCAAAACGTCCACGTTTAGAAACAAATATCCCAAAAAATTAAATTTTAAAAAAAACCCTAAAGCTAAAGTTGTACAGCATTTTACGAATCCAATATTCAAGAAATATGATCATCTTGTGAGAAAGGAAGCCAGCGATACTCGTTACAGATTAGTTGTGTGCTGCAACAACGATTTATTTCTCAAGGTATATTGAAATTTTTGAGTGTATGACATTGAGAGAAAAGAAATGTGTCCCTACTAGAAATTGAAATGGAAATTTGGGGTTTCTCCGATATTTTCTTTGTTTGATTTTTGAATAATTCAATATTTTTTCATCTTTAAAAAAAATATTTTTCATGTTTTTTGTTCTATTGTATCTGATTTACATGTGTCTTTTTCATTATTGAATTTAATGTTGATTAATATCTTTGATAGTTACCTTGTTTTTTCTTATGATCTTTTATTTTGTTTATTTGAGTCGTCCACACTTCGGGTCTTACTCCCTTTGATATGCTCTTGCTTTTTTGAAGTCCCACTTGGTTTATCTGCATCTTTCACCATCATTGACAATACGTAATTGTTCTTAGTAAATAATTTTTCTAATTTGAAATGAAACTTGTTATGTTTCTTGTTTGATTTTCTAAGGTTCTCTTTATGTTTAAATTTATATTTTCCCTATGAGTGAATTAAATTCATACTTAAATAAGTTTTCAGCTATCTCCTTTGGACATATATAGATAATTTATAATCATCAAAAAATTTCAGTACAACATCATCGTAATATGTTTCCACCAAAATTCTGTTATTTCTATATTATTATTCTTTCACAAAACAAACGACAAACACTACAACCTCAAAATTGGTTTTGTTACCTTATATTTTAGGTTATGTATCATTTTAAATCAAATAATTGTAATTTAATTTTTTCTTTCCAAAAGTGTTGGATAATTATGTCTCAAAATAATAACAATTCCAATGAAAAAACAATAAATCATCATAAACTAAACGGACAAATCATTTATTTAAAATAAGATGATAGAATTTCATCTTATCATGTCTAAATACAAATAATTAATTATGTGAAAGATGAATACATATTTATATATCAAATCTAAAATATAAATTAAACTTTTTACTTGTAGAATTTCTATTTTTAAAAAATGTCATTCACTCTTCGACGTAATAGTCGAATTATTCGTCGGTACGAATTTTGATTTACAATCATATTTCAAACTAAATGAAATGGAAAAAATGAAGGAATAAAGAGAACTATGAATTAATAAATAACTATATTTATTTTTTCAAGTACATCATATTTTCTCAACATTTTCATCGAATAATTGATATTAGAAAAATCTATCAATTGACAACTTAATATTTCACTACAACATATAATTATTTATAATAATAAAGATAACCATTATAATATATATATATATATATATATATATATATATATATATATATTATGAAAAATAAAAAATTTATTTGAAATTTTTTAAAAACAATTAAACATAGAAAAACCATAAGAATCATATATAATTTTTTTTAGATAATATCAACTTAACACGGTGATAATAAAAAATGAATCAAAAAATTTTATATATCGAATATCCCGGAGAAAAAATTTGAACACATGTTATATAAAGTTTAATTATTCGAAAAAATGAATAAACAATACAATATATGTTAAAGAATCTGTGTTGATCGACAAAAAAAAAATGATTCAAATTACATTAAGCATGATATAAAATTGTTATAAAATAGAAAACATGATTAAATATATCTACTTTATAAGAATAAGAAGAACATGCATTATAGTTGCATAAAAAACCAAACAAGTTTTTGTTGATAAAATATAACATGTCCGAATGAAATTAAAATATGATTTTTTTTAAAAAAAGTACCACTAATTAAGTGTGTTAGAATAGGGGTGGTATAGATTTTTTAAAAATAGACCAAAGATATATGACATTTGGGTCATTTTTTCATATAGAAGTATAAATGAGTGTTTTTTCTGATTAATAGGAATGTGTGTTTTTTTTTTTTGGGAAAAAAGTGACATTATTTTTTCCTCATGCAGCTTGAACTCGAAATAGGCCAAACGACATGTTACATAAAACAATTAGCCATATTTATAATTAAAGCTGATATTTACACCCCATTTTTTGTTATTTACACTTCGTTTATGAATAAATTTGAAATGAATGGTAGATAACAAAAAATGGAGCGTAAACTCTTATTTATAATGTACATTATTTACCCAATTATACAAAACATTAAGGGAAAAAATAAATGGGAACCACAGTTGAAAATTAAATGTGACAGCTAATTACAAAATCAACATGCTTCCAGTAACTGCGGTGCTCAACGATCAAAATGGAACCAAGCTGCACAAGGTTTAATTACAGACAGCAGAGGACACCTTTTGAGAAGAGAGGAAAGCTCAAAATTTTGCGGCCGAAATGAACAATTTTTCTCGTGACGTCGATCTAGTGAAGATTAAAGTAAAAATCTTGTATTCTTCTCACAACCTCGTATGGTGAAAGGTTAATCCATCTATTCGACGCAACCATCGGGGAGACAGCTGGACTCAAATTTCCCAGCCTGTGCAACAATTTAGTGCCTGTCAAATTACATTGATGGGGAACTAATATTGTAAATCTAAAGCAAAGGAAAGGAAACAGCACGATGGAATGAAATCCCCATAGTTTATGCAATCATTTTGCAATAAAAGAATATACAAGAACATGAAAACAATAATATTCTTATGAATAACATCATACCTATCAAAATATGATCTAAAGATCGAATAATGGGATTTCGTTATGGGTTCCTGGATTATGAACAAACTCAAGAATTAGGATTTCTTACATAATTATAAGAGCATATGGTGGTCCATCCTGAGCAAGATCATGTGACTCACATCATATTAAGGATTGAATACACTTGAGTTGCCCATGTTGATAGCTATGAGGACCGAAATACTCGTAATCAAAGCAAGCCAAAATAAAGATCCTGCAAATTAGTTTTCCTAGTTGAAAATTATAAAGACCTTGGGTCACTCAAAATTAAAAAAATAAGCACTACTTATTCGTAAACTCGAAGAAGTATACCTCTAGAACCGCCAGTGTTACTTCCAGGACTTTGTGGGATGGATTCAACAGCACGCCCATTCATGTCTGGAGTGTCACTACCAGTGCCAGCATCTGAAGACTTGGTATTTACTGTTTCAGATGTCATTATCCCTTGAAATTCCTCACTTAACATTAATGCTGATAGAACATCCATGAAAGATTCTTTACGCAGCTCAGACGTCGCAGCATATGATTCATCAGAATCTGAAAACTCATAGTCCGATGCCCCTGTATCTATGAAGACTTTCTCGAGCCTTTCATCTTCATCATCCTCAACATATGCTTTGTATGTCAATCGCAGTAAAATTTCTCCAGCAGATCCCTTTCCAAACAGGCCCCAACCTCGGAGTACCACTATCCTGTCTGCTGGAACAGTATCTTTCAGAGAAGTAAGATCAACCTGAAAACAGTTCTTCATAAAAAGTTTGCAAATGTTTATAGGTAATACTGTAATTAGGAGTTTTTTACAGTTCAAATAATTAAAGTACACATGAATTCAGCGCACATAGACAGATCGTTTGGGGATCACGGCAGTTAACCGTAAATATTAACAACATACTGACGACGATGACTTCTTTCATTAACTACTGCTTAACCAGTGACAGTTAGAAGCGGAAAATGCTACAGCAGAGATCCAGCCCCTTGTGGTTCTCAATGGAACCACTCTGCAATCTGCCTTGGCATTTTAATGATAGCCATCAGTGGGGCCTTTCCCGATAAGCTGGACAACTTCCCCTTTTCCAAGATATCATGATTCAATGGAAAAACCTTGTATATTCTTTTGAACTTCTAAGAAGTAGATATAAATAAAAGAACTCAAAACATGGAATAATATTAAATAACTTACCACTTTCTGAGGTAAGGAATCATTTAAATTTCAAGAGGATGGAAATAAAACAACAAAAACATGTAAAATAACTTCCTGAAAGCAGCCAAAAAAAGAATTCCAAGCAGTATTAGCAGGTCTGAGATATCTTACCTCTGCAGTACCGACTGTCAAATCCGTGATTCCGAGCGTGTCCTTTACTTCAATACCTAGTTTTTCTTTCCTAGGGTTTGTAACTAACATATGAAAATCCTATAAGGTGAAAAAAAATTATGATTAGCAGCAGTATAAACCTCCATTCATGAGAAAACATGAGCTCAGAAACTCTCACACAATTGAAAAAAACTCACTTGATTCCAAATTGGCTCTCCAGGAGGTCCAATGACAGTAGTTAGGCTGTTTCTCTTACTTCGTATTACTTGATCTCCCAATCTTAAAATTACATATGGATCTGTTTTGCCTGAACATGAAAGGATGATAATTTGTCAAACAGTCAAAGTACTATGTCAGGAGAAATCTATGTAAATCAGAAGCAGTGGCAGATAAGCTTGACATTGCGTCTTAAAAGAACTGGTGCTCTCTAAATACCCTGCTAAAATACCAAGTAGAACATGGTAAAAGAAGTAAAATTTATACCATAGAATATATAAGAGAGTTTGCGTGCATCTAGAAGAGTCACTGACAATTCTCCAGCAAAGTTATTAATTCTCTCTTGAATTTCTCCAGATGTTGAATCACTTGGAACAGGCCCAACAGCTTTTCCCTTCTCAAAATCAAGAACAATCTTTTTTGGACGCACAAATAGCTGAGGCAAATCCACAGTGAGCAGTTTCGTCAAAAACCTGAAGAGATATAATAAACCAACAGCCTCGGGGTTATATTGTATTATAAATAAATATGATTTAAATTCTCAACAGATCACGTGAGAAAGTAGAATATAATATGACCAATGAAAGTTTTTTATATATCAAAATAAAAGATGAATCCAGTCATATGTTCAAAGAAAGTCCACTACATATAAGAAATAGTCAGGAGATATCACTTACATTGAGAGGATAGGAATTGCTGTCACCGGCACACATGAAAAATAAACAAAATAATAATAAAAATAAAATCAGTAGGATTCTCCAAATATATGAAAACAAATAGTTGTGCAGCTAACATGAATTGTGTGAGAGCATTCTAGAAGTGATGATAGAATAAAAACAGATAAAAATAATCTCAACATATTAGCTAGATTCAGGAAACATCACAGCACGGAGAAAACAATTCTATACAATCCTTCAAACATCATACTTTTTACGTGAATCGAGATTTCTGAGGTTCCTGCTCCATTTCAAACAAAAAAAACAGAAAATTTAAATTTGCAATGCTTTGAGGTGATAAAAGTTTGAATTAACAAAGAAAAGGGACATGCATTCCAAAGGACTTAACAGATGACAAATTGAAATCATCTTCCTTATCAATATGTTACTAATCATCACATCGAGACAAGGATAGAAGCTTTCCTATTACTCTTAATGTTTTCCACAGTATCGACGACACCTAATATTTTTCTTGTAAAGGGTGAACTAATTGAGCAGAAAACAACAGAAAGGAACACTTTAAGAAATTTGATGAATTGAGATATCTGGAAACAATATTTTTTATTATTGACAGTTGTGTACCATAGTCAGTAGCTAGATATGGATAAGGAGGCATGGGAAGGGATGTGGCGCAGCTTGATAGCGCGTTGTCAGCTCACAATTTACATTTGATTACTTTATTAAAATAATTCCTTTGCTTTTTGCTTTTTCCATTTTCATATTTTCTACCGATGCTTTTAGCTTTCCTCACACAAAATAGATGGTAAATCTGATACTTTAACTAGTGTCCTGATAAAG
Source organism: Primulina eburnea (assembly GCF_022965805.1). NCBI lineage: Eukaryota > Viridiplantae > Streptophyta > Magnoliopsida > Lamiales > Gesneriaceae > Primulina > Primulina eburnea. The sequence continues at coordinate 9,008,633 of NC_133116.1, forward strand.
AGAACCCAACAAAAAGGTGTGAGCATACCCATTAGATTGAATAAGCGAAATGGTGACAACTCGAACTTTATTCTTGGGAGAGAAACAAAAGCCCAAGAAACAGCTCCCACCCATGGCTCTGTTGGAATCAATCGCAGTTTGACCCACAGTTCACCATCAATGTCAAAGTCTTTCACTCTAACTGGCACGACAACGGGAATTATGCCGAATTTAAGTGACACACTCAAGAGCATACGTGCACCACCAGTGTAGCGGAGGCCTATCAGATACCTTGGTAGCAAGAAAATTATCATTTATTAAGTTCCATACAACTCTGTACTACGATAAATTGCTTGTAGAGCATCATTTGTAGGTGAAAAAAAATCGATAATACAATGCATTGTAACAACACTACTCTTTCCAAACGAGACTGCCTCTAGATAATAATTATGTGAATGTTCCCAGATGATAGATTTTAAAATCTGTAAGAAGACTAGTAAGCATTCCAAAAAGACATGACCAAACTCAGCAGCAAATTATTGGAAAATGATTAAGAGGTTCACATTACTATCATGGAAAGTAAGCATTGTGTTCTGAGATAGCAACTTGTGACTTGGGTGATAAAATTGATCCGTTCAAAATATCTTCCACTCCATGAATTACATAAAATCCCTATACAACGAAAAGGAATGCCTATAGATCCTCTGTACGTAGAATCAAGGTGAAGAATGTTTTCAAGGTCCGTGTTTCACAGTTCAGTTGATCCCTCGCTGTGAATGAATTTCGACATACAATTTTATTGGCATTTGCATGGAGTGATGGATTGGCAATAACTTGAAAATCCATTCCAAACATCAAACCTTTGATCTAACAATCGAGCTGTATGTTCTCTTGTTGCTTGCTATTACTTGAGTCACATCCTCGGTCCACTCGTTGTTCAATAATATAAATAAAATGAAAATCAAGTGATGAAATCACAAAAAAGCAAAGCAACACTGAGAAAATAAAACTCACTGCAAGTCATTATCACGACGGGAAGTCCGGCGCTCAACGCTCCTAACAGACAATGGTTCATCTCCCAATGAGAACTGCTTGATCTCAACCCTATGCACATAATCCGGTTTCATGAGATTGTCAATGACTGGCTGCAGCAAACCAATTATCCAATTCTCAAAACCACTCCTATAAACTTTCCAAAGCTTCCCCAACACCATGTTCACCCACTCTACCGACTCTTTCCTCTGCAAATCCTTCTCAAGAATCATCGACAGGGTAGTCGGCACCTGCAGCCGATTCTCCGGCTTGCTGCCAGTATCTCTCTTTCTTGAGGTCCACAGCTTATCAAAACCAACTCCCACAAAAAAGAAGAAGGCAAACAGACCAAAAATGGAACTGTTTATCTGAGTTGGAGAGGGAATAGCGTGAATCACCCCCAGCTGACTCCTCAACTTATCTACAATAGGATCTTGCCCAAAAGTCGAATTATAGTAGAGACTACTGCCATCAAACCTGGATAAAGAAGCATAATCTAAATCTCGGCCGTCAGAAAATCGCTTCAAGACGATGTTATTGGCGCCTCTTCTGGTGGCCAAGTCCAAATGGTGGTGCTGGGCGTTCCCGCCATTGACGCAGGCTTGAGCTTGAAGGAGAACCCATCTCACATTTTTAATTACAACTCTTCTCTCTCGTCTCTTGCTGTGTGCTTGGGAAATTGATGGCAAGACGAGGCTTTTCTGTGAGAAATCACAGGAGTTAAGGGGTGAAGCACCGGAAACTGACTGCAGAACCATTAAATCACGAGTTCCCAATCACCACAACCTCGATACAACAACGATTTCCAACTCCTACGTGGCTACTGTAATCGGGAAACATGAATGAATTCAGAACATCCAGTTATTGCGCCACCCTTAATCCTTATTCCTCATCTTCCAGCTAGAAATATGACACAATTAGCGATGTTTCCACAAATCCGGTATCGAAAAAGTTCTTCAGCACACCAAACAAATCGAACAGAAATAATATGCAAAAACTGGTATGAGTTATCACAAGTTCGTGCTGAATCCGGCTTTGAACTCCGAAGAAAAATGGGAAAACACAAAAAAGAAATTGGGAAACGAACAAAAACCGGTAATTGGGCAGGAACAGATGGGCGGAAGACGTGTACGGTTCGTGGAAAATGTGGTCGGCTGCAGGCTTCATTTTTTGGTGCTCATGGGTCGGAGAATCACAGCTGACCAGCCCACCACCGTCTGGGTTAATTTTATTGGAACCACGTGTTTTACACTCATTATCATATATTAATTTTATATATTTATAAAACAATATAAAATATATAAAACAATATAATATAATAATTATATGCTTATAATTTATATTTTCGATACTAGTTATATGATAATTAAATTTTTTTAATGGGTAATATAATGATAAAATATAAAAGAATAAAAGAATTTAATTAATAATTATATGCTTATATTGAATTTTTTATGTGTATTATGAGCGATAAAAATGATCGTTTGATATATAAAATTAACGTAGTCTGATTTATAAGTTAATAATGAGTCGGTCGGTTTTCTTATGAACCATATGAACTTGAATAGGTTTTTTTTTTTCCGAAACAGACTCGCGAATCTATCTGCAAACGAATTGATTTGGTCCATATTATATTAATCGGATTATATAAGATCTGTGAGACGATTTCATAAGAGTTTTTGTATAAATTATATTGATATCGATAATTTTTTATGTCAATGCTTCCTATGTCTGTGTTATTGGTTAGGTCATTTTAAGGAATCCAATTTTTTTTATTATCCCTTGTAATAACAAATTGTGTGATGAGGTTTTAAGTACTTAGATGATCACATATTTGAAACTGAAAGTGTATGTATGCACGAAAAAGAAAGATTTAAATAAAAAGATTTGGTTAAACTACAATATCATTTTTTGTTCGAACGATTATACACTAGTGTGACATATTTATCAACTCAAACAGATCATACACTTAAGATGTGAATATAGATGCTCAGACTATCCATTGAAATTCAAATTTGCATTTCCAAAATCCATTTCGATATTGATAATATCTTGATTTGGTGTTTGTTTATATGGTGTACAAAAATGACAATGAATGCATTAGGATTTTGAAGATTTCTAGGAAAAATGTGAACCATTATCGAAAATCTCGAACGATATGATTGTAATTGAGATATGATTTACTTAAAAAATATATTGAATTACACGAGCAAGATGTCATAAAATCTTGAAATAATAAATCATTCATAAAATAAATAAAAATTTATATAAATATATAATGATTATATAAATATATGTAAAAATTAATTTAATTCATATAATTTTTTAAAATTTTATTTTGACATTTTTTTTTTGGTCCAAATTTTTACATGGAAGAATTGAGTGACCAATCGGAGACAAAGGACTATCTGCTCTTATCTTTTATTCTTATCTTCTTTGGGTAAGATTGTGTTGTGTAGCTTCATTTCAGAATCGGAAATTTACGCCGCCGCCACGGCCGGAAAGTCCACCACCGTTCTGTATGGCGGCTGCAATCGTAGGTGTAGGTCTATTATGTCCTTCAAGATTGAGTCAAACCTCTATTCACCGCCGCCATAAGCGGTCTTCTTCGTTCATCCGGGTCAATGCGCTCTCATCATCTTCCGCGGTCGAGGAAAGCAAGAAAACTTACACTCTCAAGAAATCGGAGGAAGCTTTCAACGCCGCCAAGGTACTCTTTTAATGTTCCGCGATTCGCTCCTTAAGAATTCTTCGATTATGCGTTTGGAGTTCATAGTCTCGTGTGGGATGAAAGTCGATTGCGCCACATTTCGACTTCTGGGAGCTTATGATTTTCTGGATTAGATGTTGGTTGAAATTTAATATGTTGCCATTTATTATGTAAAAGAGATCTTTAAAGGGTTCATTTTTATAATGTGGATTGTTGTGTGGGTGAATAATGGCTCGCTTGGAGTTAAGTATAAATTGCGACCAAATGATAACTGTGCATTTTGTAGCACGTAAATGGGACCTTTTAAAATGTTAGAGTTCAGATTTGATCGTGCTTTCTATGGATTTCAATTCCACGCCGATGCAGCTCAGCATGATTCGCAAAGGCTTATCTTAGTTTCTTTTGGCATTTGGGCAGTGTCCTCCATATTTGGATGGTGGAGAAGGGAGAAAATTCTCAGCATGATTCGCAAAGGTTTATCTTAGTTTCTTTTGGCATTTGGGCAGTGTCTTCCATATTTGGATGGTGGAGAAGGGAAAAAATTATCTTGTTTTACTCTTTCTTTTACAATATCTAACAAATATATATTGGTTCAGTGTCTTAAGAGTTAAATTAATGATTGACTTACATACTTTATCTGTTCCCCAAATAACTTGAGTCGAAGAATGCTGGAGTTTAACAAGTTAGGAATAATTCGGGCTCACAGAAAGGGGAGGGTAAAGCTTTTGGATGATATACACTTTTATTGAAGTATGTGTTTGATTAGATAAGATAAAAATTATGTGCACTTTGAATATTAACAGGAGTTGATGCCTGGAGGTGTGAATTCCCCTGTACGTGCTTTCAAATCAGTTGGCGGTCAGCCTATTGTGATTGACTCTGTTAAGGGGTCTCGCATGTGGGATATAGATGGCAATGAGTACATTGACTATGTTGGATCGTGGGGGCCAGCCATCATTGGGCATGCCGATGATGAGGTTTATTATTTTTCTATTTACTTCATATCTATGTTGAGAAAGATGGCTAAGAATTGATTGCCTGTTATGAGAACCTCTTAAGAACATGTGCGGTATTCAGTTATTTTTTAAATAGATATGGAAAGTAGGCACTAAAATTTGAAATAACCTTCTAACTTTGTTTCTGGAATTGGTGGATGTAAAGGTTTCTAATTTTCTGCAATGCTTAGAATGTCTTTTGTGAGACCATGAAAAATAAGTACAATAACCGAGGAAAAGTCTTCTTTGGCGAGCCACTATAAAATAGGATAAATTTATCTAAATATAGATGGGAATAGGAGATAGAGCACACTGGCGAAGGAGAATTCATACAGCCGACTACATAAAGTGGGAGAAAGACTTTCTTATTGTTGTTGTTGTTGTTGCTGCTGCTTAGAATGTTATTCTCCTGACGTTACATTATGAGTTTTGGAACATGCTGATTAGAAATTTATTGCGGACGAGGGTAAATATCGTCTGAAAATCTGATTTCGTTTTCACCATGTTAGACCATCTGAGATATGATCTTGATTCAAAGCACACTCGAAAGACTTCCCACGTACACTGTTGAAGCTGCTTAATTATTTGACAATAAAAAACATTAAAATGCTATGCATTCATGATGTAACACTGGCATATTGACAATCTGCAGGTACTGGCTGCCTTGGCTGAAACAATGAAAAAAGGAACCAGCTTTGGTGCTCCATGTCTCCTAGAAAATGTCCTGGCGGAAATGGTAATCTCTGCTGTTCCAAGCATAGAAATGGTTCGGTTTGTCAACTCCGGCACAGAAGCATGTATGGGTGTACTGCGATTGGCACGTGCATTTACAGGCCGAGAAAAGATAATCAAGTTTGAGGGTTGCTACCATGGCCATGCTGACCCATTCCTCGTTAAGGCAGGAAGTGGGGTTGCTACCTTAGGACTCCCTGATTCCCCCGGTGTTCCCAAGGCAGCTACTCTTGGGACATTAACATCTCCTTACAATAGCATCTCCACGGTTGAAAATCTTTTTGAATCAAACAAAGGGGAAATAGCAGCTGTTATCCTTGAACCGGTTGTAGGAAATGCCGGCTTTATCCCACCAACACTTGATTTTCTCAACACTTTGCGCAAGATCACCAAAGATAATGGGGCTCTTCTCATTTTCGATGAAGTTATGACCGGTTTCCGTATATCCTATGGTGGCGCTCAGGAATATTTTGGCATAACTCCCGATTTGACCACACTGGGAAAGATTATAGGTGGTGGCCTGCCAGTTGGTGCCTATGGAGGGAGGCGAGAGATCATGGAGATGGTTGCCCCAGCAGGGCCAATGTATCAGGCTGGAACACTAAGTGGGAACCCATTAGCAATGACTGCTGGAATCCACACACTTAAACGCCTCAAAGAACCAGGCACGTATGAGTATTTGAACAAGATCACGGGTGAACTGATTCAAGGTATCCTGAATGCCGGAAAGAAGGCCGGTCATGCAATCTGTGGTGGGTATATAAATGGGATGTTTGGTTTCTTTTTCACAGAAGGCCTGGTTTTTAACTTCGATGATGCAAAGAAGAGTGATACTGCAAAATTCGCAAAGTTTTACAGAGGAATGCTGGAGCAAGGTGTCTACTTGGCTCCTTCTCAGTTTGAGGCCGGTTTTACCAGCTTGGCTCATACTCCTGAGGATATTCAGCAAACTATAGACGCGGCGGAGGTGGTTTTCCGAACTTTGTAATCTTTTATTTTTTTGCTGTGGTTTTCGCATAATTTGCCTGCCTGTTACATGGTGAGCATGTCTTTTTTGTAACCTATTTATATGTGCGTTGAGACAAGTAGTCAGTTTCTGAAACCTCGGATCGGTAGATCACTTGTAATATGTCATTCTGTTTATTTTCTTTTCAGAGAACTTTTAAAAGACCTCAATTTTAGTAGAGTTTTCCAGAGGATGTCCATAGATTTTTGACAAAATGTTGATTTTAGTCATATGTATGTGATTTTTTTTTTTAGTTTGTATATTTTGTTGAATCATTTATAGTTACATAAATGTCTTTTCGATTAATTTTAGTTTGTCTCATCAAAATAATGTAACTAAATGGTTGATATAATTGTTAAAATTATAATTACGTTGTAAAATACTCGTGCATATCTCGAGAAAAAATTTTGACTACGTATTTACAAACATTTGACAAGAATATCAATAATTTAATTACATGATTTTGGAAATAAGTGACTAAAATTGATGGAAATAACATCATTGTAAGACTATAATTGATTCAAATAAACATAGAATACTTAAAATGTCACACACAAATCTACATACAAGACTAAATTGACATTTTTTTTTCTAGATTTTTCATAGCAAATAACTCAAATTGATCAGATTCTAATATTTTTTTCTAAATTTTTTTATTGAATTATTGGATTGTAGTTTAATTTTAATAAAATAAATTGTTTATAAATGTTTTATTTTATATTGAGTATATATCTCTGTATTCATGGTTATAACTGTTTGGAAAGATTCAAAGTGCATGTGTTCAAAAATATTTACTTGCTTTATATAATATAAACTAAACAATTTTACCATATAAGATATTTAGTCACTAAAACCTTCGAAGTTTATGACATTTATGAAGAAAATGAAGTTGCTTTTCTAAAGTTAGATTAATCAGTTTTGGACTACGATGTTATATAAAAATTTCATTAGAATTACGATACTTTTTTTTCAAATAAACCTCGATTGATTTTGTATTTTTGAAGGGCTATTTTTATAATTTAAAATTAAATAACTGACACTAAAATTAGTTACTTACATTATTTGATCTTAATAATGTAATGTAAATAAATAACTAATAAAAAATTATATTTAGTTTAATTTTTAATCGGAAAAAATCATTCTGATCTTCTAATTTTATCGATTTTTTTAGACAAAAATTTGTGTGAGACGATCTCATGAGTCATATTTTGTGAGACAGATATCTTATTTGGGTCATCTATGAAAAATATTACTTTTTATGCTAAGAGTATTACTTTTTATTGTGAATATCGTTAGTGTTGACTCGTCTCACATGTAAAGATTCGTGAGACTGTCTCACATTAACTTAGTCTTTTTTCTAATATTATAACTAGTCAAACTTAGGTATTATTATGCTAACTTTTAAATTTTGGCCAATGTTTTTAGAACCAGATAGATTGGTTCGACCGAGAAGCGGTTACAGGTTCGTTTCGAACTACTTCCAAAAATCATTTGATCGACTAAAACAATCAAAACCGATCGTATCGATATTGAACCGGTAAACCAGTTAAAAACTAGATGGACAGGTTCACATTTTTTATTTTTAAAATTTTATTTTTGATTATATATATATATGATTATTTGGATTTTAAACTTTGTTACAAATATTATTTTAGTAGTATTAGAGCTTATTTAATTAAACCGTGGTAAATAAAAATATTTATCATTTATATACATATTTAACATCTTTATAATTTAAATATATTGTTTATTATTTTATATAATATAGCAGTATTTTGGTTCGATTTATCGAACAGTTATTTAAAGGTAGATTGGTTTGATTATCGATCCGATTATGAAAACACTATTTTTGGCTATTTTGATCCGATTTTTATCGCAATGTCAAAATTTAGCTAGAAATATCTGACTAGGTTGTAACATCTGATGACATGAAAACAAGTTTAATTAATTTTCAATTTGGACGAAAATTATCTTAGTTAAAATTCCACCTAAAATTCCACAACATCAAACTAAAATTAACGGGTCAATACCCAAGTATGACTAATTATATAGCTAAATATAAATATGTAATTTAGAGGACAAAAATGAGTGTTTCAATTTGACACATTATTTCAAAACCTATTTTTTAAAAAATTTCAGGTGAAATTTTTATTTCTAAGATCCCAAAATTTTCTACACAAATTTCTCCCAAAAATTCCTTTAGTTTATATATAAAAGATTGACTTATTAACTGATTATTATACTAAAAAGTACTTGGCCTAAATGTAAAAATTAGTTATTATTTAATTACAATAAATATTTGTTCATACACTCAAATCTCAATGTTAAAAAATTTGGAAACTACACACGATAATACACACAATAGTTTAATACATATAAAAATAAAAATGCTTATTATTTATTATGTATAATATTAAAAACTTAAAGTATGTTTTAACAAAAATTATAGCTGATTAGCTGGTGATAGTGATGGAACTTTAATATTTTAAATTTTAGGTTGTTTAGTTATTGTTTCTCAATAATCAAGACTACCTTGTAACTCCTGGTAAATTGAATATTTTGATTTTGATACTAGTTATATGATTGAATGTTTGAAAGTTTATTAAATGTTATAGTTGATAATAATCGTTCAACTTAAGCATCATATTTTGATAGTTTTTTTAACATGGATAATTATTACTTTTCATACAAATTATATGCTAAAAATTGATTAAACATGATATAATAAATAAATTCAACAATTTTTGGCCGATAATTTTTTTACATTTTTCACTACATATCATACGAAGCAATTATTCAAAGTTTATGTTTTGATTAAGAATTACGTGAATAAATATAAATAAAATTATTATTATTATTTGTTTGAAATAACTAACTCAGAAGATACTATTCAACTAGCAACTCATGTATGCAATAATTCGGGTACAAATTTTTGTGACCGTAATTAATCGTTTTTAAAATCTTGGAGTATTGACTATGATTAACAATTTATTTATTTATTTTTAGAATTTACAAAAATTGGTTTTTATGACAACTTTTATTAAATGAAATATGAGTATTTTTGTATATCCATTAAAATGATAAATGTAATTATCTAAAGGGTTTATGTATTATTACATAGTATATAATATATAGTATAAATATAATTATTTTTTAAAAAAGTTGCACTCTATTTTGTGGGCAAACCATAAATTTACGATCGTCGAGATTTTTAGTATGAAAATTAATTTGTGTAGACTTGAGTGTTTGTCATTTTACTAAAATAATAGCTGGTGCAGTGTTGCAACTCAAATCTTTTAAACTGTACAACATAAAAATCGTCACATTTCAGTTGGTCTACCCACCCGAGGCAATTATTATACCTAACAATATTCCTTCCAATAATTGTACTTCTTCTAGTCAATGAGAATCAAATTCGTGCCATTGACTCTAATATCAATTATAGGACCGAGCGCTTGTCACTTTACCAAAATCAACAGCTAATAGTAACGGTGTAACTCAAATAGTTTAAATCATACAACAGTTCAAGCAACACGTTTCAATTTTTCTACTTATTTGGAATAATTATTGCACACAACAATTTGGATACACTTTTTTTTTTTTTTAAAAAAAACTTTACTTATGGAATGATTAGATATATGTCACTCTGCGGATACATTACGTCACGCCCCGAGCTCAAGCTTGGGTCCGCACCTATGTGACTGCACAATAGGCACCTTATAACAACTACTTCTTATTGATCACCGCTTTACGAAAATGATTAACCCAAGTTGTTGTAGAAGTCCATTATAGCTCATTATAAATTCAGTTTAAATCTTTAATTTTTAACATGTGAACAAGAGACATCACACATTGCCTTAAAATCCCTAAATCCAAACTCATTCATAATGAATAACTCAATGTTCAATGCAGCATATATTAATAAATTCATATGATAAATTATGCATTACTTATTCATAAACACAGATATCTCAGTATCCTACTCCAATTTTAGAAAATTTATGTTGACAAATCTAACACAAGTCCAGATTTTGTGAACCTTGCTGATTCTTAGTAGGCCCAAATTCCCAAATAAAGATGAATGTACCCATCCATGCGTAAATACGAACCGACCCTAACCCATATTAAAGTTGATACGAGTTGACTCGTTGGATCCATCCAATATATTTAATTTTTACTAAAACATTTATAAAAATAAGTCATGTTAATTGTACTTTTTTTTGAAGTATTAAATATCAACTTAAAGATTGATGACATTTTTAATTTTTAAGGTTAACAAAGAATAAAAAAATAAAAGAGATGTAATTGGATTCAAGAGTATTTTTGTAATTTATTATATAAAATATAAGCTTGAATGTAACTTAAAATGTATATACAAAATTTTCCAAAATGAAAATATATGCTACAAAGACGATGGAAGATCGAGAAACGTTAAAACCAACGTGATTTTAGCTCTTGTTGGACAAATATTTTAACAACGTTTTAGCATTTATAAGTGGAAAAACTTAAAAAATGTGTTTGGACTATATATTTATGAAGTTTTATAAAAACATTTTAAAAAAATTGTCATTCAAGTATACTTTTAAAGAATCGTTTAGAGGTACTTTTTTGTGTTTATTGGAAGATATATGGGTAAAAAACAGATCGAGTAATAAATAGGGTGATGTTCTAAATAAGTTATTTTTCTGAAATTGTCTTTCACATCTTCGTCCACAAACTATCGAACCTCATTTTTGTCGCTACTTTTGATCCCCAAACCACCACCCCAGCCGTCGCTAGGGATGCTTTGGGGGTTTGATCGAGGATTTGGGGCTTAATAAGTTGAAAGAACAAAGGCTAGGGTTCAGCCCTATTGTAAAATTATCAAAGGACATACAGGAGAGGACACAATAAGATATTGGAAGAGAATGAATTTTTCTTGTCTTCTCATTTATTCATTGAGTGAATTACTTAAATAGACAAATATTACAACGTCCATCACCAAAAATTAGCAACAGATTTTCATTAACTAAAAATTTGTGAATGTGCAAACTTACTTCTATAAACTAGGGCTAAGCTATTATCATTAAAATGAAATAGAAAAGATAAATGCACGAAAGTGTTTGTAAAACAAGTTCAAGAAAGACCCACTATTATTGTTGACCAAGTCATCCAATAATTCCTCCATTAAACCAAAAGTTTTCAAACATTCAGCTCAACACTATCAATAGCCAATTTTTTTCAAACTTTAATCTGCATCATTTAAGGTGCAAACTCCTAGCAATTTTATCAACTTTTGGAACGTGCATAATTTCAGTGGTTTGGTAAATATTCAGCCAATTGATCTTCGCTTTTGCAGTAGACAAGATCAGTGACACATTAATTTGTCAAGTTTATTAAAAAAAATGAAACTTTACATCTATATGCTTGCTTCTTCCATGTAGAACATGATTTTTGGACAGTTTAATTGCAAAACTATTGTAACAAAAAATTGTCACTAGCCCTTTTTTCTTGAAATTTAACTCCTCGAGGATTTTCTTCAACCAAACAGCCTGACATGCACATGAAGTTGCAGCTATTTACTTAGCTTCAATTGTTGATAAAGTAACAATCGGTTGCTTCTTTGAACACCATGAAGAAGCTGCTGAACCCATCATAAATACATATCCGGAATTACTTTTTCTATCATCAAGATCACCTGCATAATTATTGTCAGTAAAACCAAAGAAATTTGACTTTTCACCTTTTTTATACAATAGCCCATATTCAATGGTTCCTTGCAAGTATCTAAAAATTCTTTAGCATCTGTGTAATGCCCAAGATTTTATATCATGTTAAATTACGATTATAGATTTTTAATCGAGACAAGTATGGAGTACTAAGTTAATGTGATTATTAAAGGGCTATTACAAGACCAATCGGGCCATACATATAAATTACATAACTTGAAGACAGAAAGTCTGACGCCCGAGCGTTAGTTTATGACCGCCCGAGTGCCAGTGTTCATAAAAATTATGTCCGGGCAGAAGAGTTGGCGCTCGGGCGGTAGTTTTTGACCGCCCGAGCGCCAAGGGCACAATTTGAAAGTGCTGAACAGTGAGGGCCGCGCTCGAGCGGTAAATTACCATCGCTCGAGCGCGAGACATGCAGAAGGAGAATTGGACGGGTGGCTTTGCATGAAACGTTTGTATATATATATATATATATATATATATATATATATATACATACTAATCTTTAGGGAATCAAAGAAGAAATCGAAAAGTAAGGGAAACTCGTGAACTTTGATTCTAGATTTTAATTTGCGAGCAATTCGGCCGTCTGATTTAGAATCCGACTTCGGTAACGTGTTCCTATCAACATAGGCTACAACTGGACGTAAGTTTTATTACGTTTTAACATGTTTTGAAATTATGATTTTGTTAGAATTGAATACACGTCATATATGTTGTTTTTGACATGTTAGACAGCGTAGAATCGAAGTCAGATTAAGAAACGGACTGAATATGGAATTGTTATGAATTTCAGAAGGAAATTAACTAGAATCGATACCAGATTGGTACAGTGGTTGATTGTAAATGTTTGGAATTGATATAGACTGATATAGTATTATCAGTATCGCAAGATTGTACTGTTGTACTGTCAGAATTTGATAAAACAGAGATGTTGTGATTTGATTAGAATATTGATACAGAATATTGATATTGTCATTGCCAGATTGAACAGTGACAGATTTCGATTGTGTCAGAGCGACAACAAGAAAGGTATAAATAAATGTTGATTCGGGATTGCACAACTCGAGTTAGGTTTGACTTGAGTTTCCCTAAATCACATACTTTATTTTATTACATTGATATTTGCAGATTATCAGATTGATATGTTAATGTATTGACTTAGAACATAGTCAGAGTCCGAGTCTAGGGCAGACAGCCTAGTGAAAGGGGATCGGTTACGGTGACCGGAAGCGCAACGGAAGTTAAAAAAATCTAATTTTCAAGAATAAATTTTCGGCCACCATCATTTTGTTGTAGCAAATACATTTAAACACCATTGTCATACATAGGGTGTAAGAAAATCGTTACCTATCAACCTCTTGAGGTTGATGATGGCACCAACCAAGTTGTTTACTCTTGAATGGAAGATAAATCTACAAGCTCTCCTCCTTTCTTCTTGAATCTTTCCTTCAAATTAAGCCCACCACCAACTAGGTAGACCCCCTCATATTTTGCACTAGAAAAATATGAGGATTTTTCAAAGAGAAGTGTGGTGTTCCTCAACAAATTGAAGAACAAAAATGAGAGAAAAATGAGGAGAGAACAAGCTTCAAGTTTCGGCCATTGCAAGATTGTGGAGGGAAGGAGAGACTTGTCTTGGTTTGTGAAAAGTAGATGCCAACTTTTTGCATGCCATGCCTTGAAAACTCAAAAAGTAGTCTCCCAACCTTTCACCTCTCATACATGCATATTATATGGTTTTTTATCAAAATAAAAACCATAGACTAAATTTAATTATCTCAAACATATTTGAGACTAATTAAACATTACTTGAATTTACCCAAGTCCCACTAGTTAAATAATTATTTCTAATTCGGCTCTACAAGGCCCAATGTTATTTAATTAATTCAACACTTGAATTAATTTAATTATTTGGACTCTACTAGGTCCACTAGTGTTTAATTAATTCAACACTTGAATTAATTTAATTTAGTCCATAATAATGTTTATGAAAATCACAATTTTCAAATACATTATTCACTCGGCCAAATTTTAATTTAGGAACACTTCCATAAATCAAAATTTATATTTCTCTCATAGAAGTCATACTTCTATTTTTCTTTACGCTTATAAACTCATTTATAAGCCGTTCAACACATTGAACTAATTTTCTCCTTTATAGAAGTCATACTTCTAATTTTCCTTACGCTTATAAACTCCTTTATAAGCCGTTCAACACATTGAACTATTTTACTTCTCAACGGGATCTAAAAAGCTAGTACTTGTGTGGCCCTCAATGGTTAATTGATACAACTAGCCGTGGGTTCACATCTCCATGTGATTCGGACTAAACATGTCCTTATATGAGCATACCCCAATTGCTCCATTCTTACTTATCAACTCCTTGATAAAAAGAATGTCAGAACTCAAGTCTGATAGTACCCAACCAACCATGTTAAACGCCTAGCAGCATCGCTTACATGATTCCCTAGGTATCAAATGATAGTGCCTGCAAGAACCATTCAATTATGGTTAGCGTACAGTACGGTCCCTTCAACTCATATATCCCGACCGATTTGACAACCATTGGTATATCGAGAGTTGTCAATGAATCGATACTATGTGTCATGTCGTAGTTGCATCGATGGTGTAATCTATGAAACCCCTTTCATAATTACAACCATACTCTGGCCAGAGATTTCAACCTACATACACATGATAACACATAAGATATCCATACCCGAAGGTAAGCGGTGAATCCCCGACTACAATGCATCGACTCCTATGTGTTTCGACAGAATACCCAACCTTGCCACCTGATGACCCCATAAGAGTCGGTAAACAAGTCAAAGTGAAATGCTAGCACATAGAGTCTCAATGTTGTCCCGGGTCATAAGGACTAATGGTGTACAACCATAAACTAGGACACTTCCACTCGATAAGTGAGAACCACTTGGAAAGTCCTTTAATAGAGGGTTGTTCAGTGCACTCTACCAGGAGCACCTATCTGCATGCTCGGACATCACAATGTCCCCTACCAATGAAACATGGTACTCACATCGCAGATACTAGTCTCTAACTCGAGCGGCATATATCCTTCTTAGTGGCGGCTGAATCGACTAGGAACTGTTTAGAATATACAGTATTACAAATATGAGTTTCATGATACTCATCATATGAGCATCTCATATTCTTTCTACTATTTGTATATTCAAGGGCTTTATCTATGCAACTAGCATGGGTATACAGATAAAGATGTGCCAAAATAATAATATCAAATATTACTAAAATAAAGATTGCTTATACATAGAGTTTCATTGTGAACACTCGGCCAACACTTGGCTCGACGGACACCTACTCTAACAATCTCCCACTTGCACTAGAGCCAACTACCCATATGCTTTAAACCCATTGATTCGCGATGCTTGTCGAATAATGGTCCAGGTAAAGGCTTAGCTAGTGGATCAACAACATTATCTGCGGAGCCGACTATGTCAAAAGACACTTCTTCCTCTTTCCACAATCTCTCTGAGGATGTGGTACTTACTCAATACATGTTTGAACTTCTGATGAGACCTTGACTCCTTTGCTTGAGCTAAAGCTCCCGTGTTGTCACACAACACTGGGATAGGAGCAACTCAATTAGGAATGACGTCCAACTCTTGGACAAAATTCTTTATCCAAACAGCCTCCCTTGCTGCATCTGATGCAGCAATGTATTCGGCCTCTGTGCTGGAATCCGCAGTATTGTCTTGCTTGGAACTCTTCCAAGAGACAGCAGCACCATTGAGCATGAATACAAATCCAGAGGTTGACTTCGAGTCATCGAAATCGCTTTGGAAGCTAGAGTCGGTATAGCCTTCCAATTTCAGTTCTCCACCCCATAGACCAAGAACAATTTATTGGTCTTTCTCAACTACTTGAGGATGTCTTTCACAGCTTTTCAATTTGGAAGACCGGGGTTCGATTGATATCTACTCACTACACTTAGTGCGAAAGCCACGTCAGGACGTGTAGATATCATCTCATACATGATGCTACCAATCGTAGATGCATAAGAAATGCCTGTCATCGCCGCTATCTCTGCATCAGTCTTGGGAGACAGACTTGGATCCCTAGATTTGAGATAAGATAAGATTAGATTACGAGTCATTGATTCATGTAGTCAGACTGGATACATGTTTTGATGTTTGTTTATGCTTTTATATATGTTTTATATGATTGCATTTAATACATTGTTTATACTGAGATATTTATATCTCACCGGAGTTATCCGGCTGTTGTCTTGTTTGTATGTGTACATGACAACAGGTGGGACAGGTACATGGTCACAGAGATGAAGACAGATCGAGATTAGAGTGGTGATACCGGACTTGGATTAGAGCTAGGGTTTGAACACTTGATAGTAGATGTTGAACCTGAGTATGTATGATTGTATATTTTATCAGATTTATACTTTTATACTGATATGTATAGGAGTTTGATTCCATTACCTTCCGCATTTTAAAAAAAAATTTAGACCCTGATTATTATAATTGATTTAGTCCCAATGACGATTAAGAACATGATTAGCGTCCGGGTCCCCACAATCTGAAAGATGCATCTCACATGGAGGTTACATGTACCTACTGATGAGACTCACAACATGTATTATATATGGTCTTGTTGTTGTCAAATACATTAAACTTCCCATTATTTGCTTATAAAGAATGTTTTCCACATTTCTTTCTTCATAGTTTCTAACAAGCTTCACAATCTTGTTTCCATAAGAGTGCTCAATGAATTGCAATTCTTCATTTTAAATCTTTCTAAAACTTCATGCACATATTTCTTTTGAGAAATAAAAATCCCAGCAGTAGATTGTTCTACTTGAATACCCAAAAATAATGCATGATACCCAAATCAGACATATCAAACTCAACCATCACAGGCTTCCTAAATTTCTCAAACATGGCCCTATCATTTCCTGTAAAGATTAAGTCCTCCACATAAAAACAAACAACGAGCCTATTTCTTCTATCAAGTTTAATAAAAAGTGTATACTCATAAGGACAATTTTTAAAACCTTTCTTTAAAAAATATGCATCAATCCTACTATACCAAGCGCGATGAGCTTGTTTTAATCCATATAAAGCTTTCTTTAATTTATAAACTTTATGTTCATTTGTAACCTTAATGTATACATGAGGTTGATCAATATATTCCTGTTCTTCAAAGTCGCCATGTAAAAAGCTGATTTTACATCTAACTGGAGAATAGACCATGAATTTTGTGCTGCTAGAGAAATCATCAATCTGATTGTGTCATGTCTTACCACATGAGCAAACACTTTTCTATAATAAACACCGAACTCTTGCTTGTAGCTTTTAGATACTAAATGAGCCTTGTATTTATCGACTTCGTCATTTTCTTTCAACTTTAGTGTTGTATACCCATTTCACACCAATGGTTTTCTGTCCTACTAGAAGTTCTACTAATTCCCAAGTGTTGTTATTTTCAATAGCTGCAATTTCTTCATCCATTACCTTTTGCCACTTGGATTCTTGTTCCGCATCTTCGAATGTCATAAGATCACAATATGAGAATAGAACAAAATGTGTGAGTGAATCATCAAAACTAGATACCTCATCATCGGTCATCTATACAAGTCCTTTTCTGACACGTTGAGGTCGTTGATCTCCTCCAGTAGGCGGACTTTGTGAGTTTGTAGTATCAATTTCTATGACTGTTGAAAGTGGTGGTACTGGAACTGCTTGGTTTTTCTCAAATTCTTGATTTTCTTCTCAAAAGTCCACTGGAATTTGTTGTTTTCTAGAGATCTCCCACGGACAAAAATTCTCTTCATAAAAAAGAACATCGCGACTGATTACAATTTTTTGGTGAGAGGATTGCACAACTTGTAAGCTTTCGACTGTTCACTAACCTCAAGAAATATTCATTTTTCTCATTTGTCATCAAGCTTTTTTCTTTTCTCATCCGGTATATGAGCAAAATCAATACATCCAAAAATTCTGAAATGATCTACAGTTGGTTCTATGCATGTTCCATGCTTCTTCATGTGTCATATTTTGAACAACATGTGTGGGACTTCTATTTAATATATGAATGCTCTAGTTAACGGCTTCAGGCCAGAAAATTTTTTGTAGTCCACCCTTTGTCAAATGGCTTCTCATCATATTCATACTAGTAAGATTTTTTCTTTCACATACCCCATTTTGTTGAGGTGAATATGCTGCGGTAAATTGTATTTTGATTCCATGATTATCACAAAAATTTGCAAAATCATGTTAGATGTATTCTCATCCCCGGTCTGTACGAAGAACTTTGAATGAAAGATTCATGTCTATTTCAACCAACACTTTATAATTTTTGAAAGTTGCACAAGCTTCAGATTTCTCCTGTAAGAAGTATACCTAGGTTTTCCGACTAAAATAATCAGTGAAGGTAATAATGTATCTTTTACCTCCATTTGAAATTGGATTTATCAAACCACAATGTCGGAATGAACCAACTTCAAAGCCTTTTTATCTCTCCATGACTTCCCTTGGGGAAATTGATTTCAGTATTGTTTGCTAACAACTTATTTTTTGAATATTTGTTTAAGGGATTCAATTTTAGGAAGGCCGATCACCATATTTTTATGCTTCAGTGTCTTGAGTCTACCAAAGTTTAAGTGCTCATATCGGAAATGCCAAAACCAAGCAACATTCTTCATTTTTGCAGAGAAGCATAAATGGGTAAAATTTTGGAGATTTAAAGGTAACATACGATTTGAAGTCATACTAAATTGTGCAATTAATCATTTCTCTGGATCTTGAATACTGCAAGTTCCATCTTTGATGTTGATCTCATATCCATTTCTTGAAGTTGTCCAATGCTAAGCAAATTTGTTTTTAAATCAGGAACAAAGAAAACATTAGATATAACCTTAGCAAAATTTTCTTTTTTCCGGATCGTTATGTGTCATTTTCCTATAACAGAAACTGAAGAATTATCTCCAAATTTTATTGTATTTCAAAATGATTCGTCTAGCTCTGAGAATGCAAAATTGTCTGCACACATGCCACAGATTTTGATAAATTTTCTCCTTATCATGACATGCCATTAAAAGTGAGAAACATATTTCTTGCTTGCCTACAAAGTTTGATTTTTCACCAAGTTATTTGTTTTAATTTGTTTGACATTCATTTTTGTAATGACCATAACCATGAAACCGATAACATTCAACGTTAGACTTGTCTACTGACCTTGGCCTATAAGTAGAGGAATGGTAGCTGCCTCTACCCCTTCCTCTTCCATGTGAATCATTATCATGGTTATCTTCTGATCTTTGTTGTTGTATGCGGTCATTTAATCCTCTGTCTCTTCCTCGACATCGGCCTCGTCCTCTTTCCTCTATTTGGCTTATTCAATTTAACAGACTACAAAATTGAATTTCGGTGTCATGGACCGAAGAATCTTCTCAACTATGGTTGACATCCTCCGTCTTATCACCATGGATCTGCATCTTGTTTACGATTGTCGTCATCCGTAAAAAATAGTCTGTTAACGATTCTCCTATTTTCATTCGTAGCGTTTCGAACTCCAAACATCAAAATCAAGATTGCAATCATGAAATATTCCAACAGAAAATGTTTGTGGATTATTACTTATACTATTCCACTCAATGATTTATGTGATGATTGAAGTTTGGGGAAAAACATTAAATATTTTCATGATTTATGTTTGGAATATATAATCAAAGAATTTGTTTTGCCTGAAAACTCTATATGCCTCAACCTTAACAAGGCATAATATGAATGTCATAACAATGTTGAAAACACTTCCTCTTTTGATCGTCTCTACATAATTTTTTTTTTTGTTGCATGTGTTAAAGCTTGAAGTTTGAATGATGAAAGGATTTGAAATGTGTCCATTCGTGTAGAAGTCTTATTTATGTATGTATTTACATCAGTTTCACTATGCTTCCTTTCATTTGGAAGTGTGTAATTTCATTAATTTGTGGGTAGCACGGCTAGTCATCATCAGGCTAAGATTTGAAAATAATAGTTTAATATATTAGAAACTAAAAATTTAAGGAAAAGTTATTATTTTGTTTCCCTACAAATTATAATGTTGTACGCAACCTTTAAATGGGAAAAAAAATGTTACGATGGAAAATGGGTATTTTTTCTCTAAAACATTGCCACATAATGCGACGGTGTTGATAGAGTTAGCTATATAAGACCTTATTTCTCAAATTTAAGAACATTCGGAGCACAAATGGCGCAGAACATAGTCCAATGATTATTATGAATATCATATACTCAAATATAGCAAGTCAACAAAGTAAATAAGTGCAGGAAAGAAATAACACAATGATTTTATGGATGTTCGGAGACTCAAGTTCCTACTTCACTTTTTTTTCCATCTAGGAAATATTTCACCAAAATACTTTTGTTTTACATGTTTTTGTCATAATCTGATTCAACCTTAGGACTTATCCACTTTCTAGGTAGAAATTCCTAGTTAACTCAAACGGTTAAGACACACGCTCTAATAATCAAAACAACACAAATGAAGTAAAGAAGTGAATACTCAGTTTTGAACTGTCGAACAACTCTTCAGACGTTCTAGACAGAAACGGTCGAGTAATTTGACCGAAGCCCTTAATGATCCTTGAAGATCTTATCAATGTTCTTTGAAATAAGGGCTCTTGAGCAGTGGTGAATATCAAAGTATTGTCTGTGTGTTATTTCGTTGTAGTATAAATTCTTTTTGGCATTTTTTTTTATTGTGCTTCTTGCATTTTCTCGTTCAACGTTCGACTGTAACTCATTAAATGAGCATTCATGCAAAAGACTGCTATCGTTGTCCTTTATTGATTTATCATATACTTCAATTAATAAGAAATTTGACATTTATCAAATGTGATAGGAAATGACCACTGATGACAAAAAGTAACTAGCTCTGCGCATAGGCTTTTAGGAAAACAATTTGATCTTCTGATACCATGTTTGTCGTGCATGATCAGCCTACCATCTTTTCTGATAAATTAGGTGAGCTACTTGTAAGACAATTGTTTCTGAATATGACTTTACTCAACCATTTATAGATGTACTTCAATATGGTTAATGACTAAGTAATCCTTATGCTACAATATTGAATGCTTGAGAGGTCTAATATATCAAATATGTTGCTAATGATAAAGCGGTTGGATATCTTTGCATCTCGAGACCGTTTGAATAAATTCTTATGAATCTTCAGTGGACGGTCGAGTAACTGAAATATTACAAAGATAACTTGATCTAATACAACAAGTTAATGTTTGTTATCACCAAAACTAAGGAATCTAACAAGATATTTAGTTGCTATCTTACAAATTTAGAAGTGTAAAATCAATAATAAAAGCATAATCATTTGACTTGGGTTGGAGAAATATTGTCTAACCAGTAATGAACATTACACAGAGGCTACACATGACTCTTGGATTTTGCAGCATAGTTCTTAATTTGGCACCATAAAAAGCTGACCCCGATTTTGGCTCGTAGCAAGCGAAAGAACTTCTTGATCACTTGGAGAGCGTGCTTGCTAACAATTATGTGGTCGTAAAACATGGTCAACGAATCGTTGAGGTAAAACCAATGGTATGGATATTGGATAATGTATCTAGTTCCGCTCTTCAGAAAATTTTGCCTAGCAAAATGACATCTTGCTAGGCATGAACAAAAGCCCATGGATTGGTCAAGAATGCAACAGAAATGATGCATATCAAATTTTTGTCACATGTATAGGCGATGATAGATCCGATGAGGACATGTTCTAGGGTACAACAAGCTCGGTTTCCAACTGAGTATTGCATGCAGCAGCTGAAGTATTCAGCCATTGGCCAGAAACCGACCATAGCTAAATATCATCTATCGATACATTTGAAGTCATCAAAATACTTCAGGGCCTTTCAGTTGCTGCATTAGTGAAAAAATCTGGTCTAGTTTGAAACCGAAATGCAGTGGATAAAAATCGAGCTCTCGAAGCTAGAATCACCTCGAAATGAGAATTTGTACGTTTTTTTAGCATGTGTATGTTTTTAATTTTATATATTTAATTGTACAAAAATAAAATATTATTATAAATTATGTCTTTTTTCTTTCAACTATATAAGTTTTATACATTTAATTTTACATTAAATGAGAAAAAAATAAAATAAAATCAATCACAAATAAAAAAAATATTTGATTTTTTTTAAAAAAAATCTCTCAATAGCAAATAAGAAAAAAAACGAGAAAATGATTTTTATAGAATAATTGGGTAAACATATTTTTAATTATAAAAATATTTTTATAAAATAATTATACAAACACATATTTTTTCCTAAAACGACATTATAAAACCTTTTATAAAAATATTTTTCTAATTTTTTTTATATAAATACTTGTTCAAATAATCATTTTTTGTCAAATATATATATAAATTTTTTGTCCATCTACAATATAACTATTTGACTATTTAATTTATCAAAATATAAAGTTTTGTATATTTTTGAAATTTTTTATATTATCAAATTTCATTTTCAGTATCATATATATTTCTTTTAACATTAATATGTTATTCGACGTCCATCTTAAACAAAAAATATTTGAATATTTATTTTATTGAAATATAATATTTTTTTAAAAAATATTTGATTTTATATATTTAAATATTTAAAAATTTATATATTATCAAATTTTAATTTAAAAAAATTTGATTTTATATATTATCAAATTTCAATTTTAATATTATATTTTTTAAATTTTAATATGTATTTTAAACCTGACGTTGATTTAACGCCAACGTCAGTCTGTATATTCAATATTCATACACAACAATTTCTCAAAAATAAAATATCGAAAAACGCTTGAGAAGCGATTCGAAGAGAAGATGTCGGCCCGATTGCTGAAAAAGGTTCTTAACGAGCAAGCACCACCGCACCACCACCTCAACTCCGACGAAGCCAATGATTCCGACGATTCCGACGCCGCCCTTATACGCCGCCCTAATCCTTTCAATCTCCTTCAGGACGAGGACTCCACCGCCTCAGACCAGGTCAAAATTTATTTGCATTTCTATCATTATTCTGACAAATTCTTTTCCTCTTCTTCTTTCTTACTGCTATTGTTACTTAAACATGAATCTTGGACTAATCACTTTATAAGAACGAAGACGAGGATTGAATTCGGGCTTTCTCTCTGCGAAGTGATCGATTTTAAGATTGGAATTGGGGAAAATATTGAAGAGTTGTTCCGTTCAGACCTTGCTGGACCCGAAATCATAAAATATTACTTTATCTACCATCGTTTATTAATGCTCGTTAAAGATTCTAGCTATATTCCGTACCGCGTAGGTAACACCAAAGAACATTCGCGTGGATTTATGACTTGAAACCTTGGAGGAGAGACCATAAGACTAATCTGCTAGTTGAAACTTAAGTACTAACCCACTATTTCTAGCGTAACTGATGTCAGACCATAACATGTGGCTGATTAGTGGATCTTGGGCCTTTAACATAGTAGGTGCTGCTTGAAGCAGCTTTAAAATAAAATTCGCTGGTTGAATTGGAAATTGCTTCGTGGCATTCAAGCAGAAAATCACTTATTGAGTTTGAAATTGATTTCTAGCACATCCCTTACGATTGTATATCAAGTGGCTTTTTTGCTCTCCAATTTCTAGCAGAATTGTTTGACTGTAAGCTGTCGTTTATGTAATATTCGATGATTTACTTGATACATATAGGCTATTGCTTACCAGTTATGGTGGTCTATATTTTTGCTTGCCGTCTGGTGGATGGCACAGTGATTGAGACTCTCCTAAGAGGCTTCCTGAGGCTAACTACGCCCTCTTAAAACCTGATGTTTATTCATTTTGCTCTCAGTTCTCGTATTGGTTATACTGTAGACTACTATTTTTTTCCGGGTCTGTAGTATTTTATGGTGTTAAATAGAAACTAGCGGGAAAAATAAGACCATTCACCTATCACAGCTCAGAGAAAGCAAGGGAATTAAATTTATAGGTGACTGTCAAAAATTTTGCCAACAAGGTTCATCACTCGACTCTTCTATTACTTACCTAAATGTGTCGGTCTTGCTGTTTATTACTTTATGTCATACTTTTGTTACTTCGGGCAGCAACACACTTAAATCCTGCGATTGATGCCACTACTACACCACTGTAAAAGCACGTTTATGTTCAAAAGCTCCAACTATTTATTAAATGAACTTGGTGTTTGCCCTCTTCAAAAGTGTGTGAAGCTATACTTCAGTACTGGCTTTGTAATGACTAGAAGTTGTGATGGAAGCATTTTTAAAGTGCACATGTATTGCAATCATATGCAAACGCAGTCTATTTATTGTTGCTCCTGAAAATCATGCCTATAACGGAAAAATGCTTTTCTTTATGTTTTCTCAATTAGATTGCTATTAGAAATTTTTGTTGCCATAAATGACAGTTTATCTGCAGGAAAAGGGTAACATTGGTGACGAGACCTCAAATTGTGACATTGGCGAGCATACCTCAACACTAAAAGCTGCAGATTCAAAGCCGAGTACCAAATCGAAGAAACAGAAGAAGAAAAAGAAGAAAAACAAAGAAATAGGCATTGAAAATGATGAATTATCTTCTAATCAGTTGTTAGAAAACCTTACTCTGGAGACTAGCTCTTTTAGCAGTAGCCGTCAACAGATTTCTTCTCGTATGAAAAAACCGAAGCTGCTAAAAGCAAATACTGGTGGCACGGTGAAGAAGCAGTTCAACTCCTCTATCTTACTGGTTGATCCGAAATTTCTAAAGGCTGAAAATGAGTTGCGTAGGATATTTGGTTCCAAGGTAGTAAATTCATATGAAAGAAGTCACTCATCTGTAAATTCTAGGCAGATTCATGGTGGGAGACGAGGGACTCATAGCCTCAGAAGAACTATTCTTGTTTCTCCATCTGAACACTGGCCACGATGGGATGGATCTTTGTCCATGGAACTGCTTGAGACTAGAGATGGTGTTCACTATTTCAGGTAGTTGCCGATGAATGCTTTTATCTTGAAGCTGCGGAAAATAAGTCTAATTTTATTGTTGGAGATACTGCAGAAATATGGGAATTACATATGGCGCTTTAAAGTGTACGCTTAATGCAAAACGTAGATATCGTCAAGGAATGGTGCTTGGGAAAGATTAATCAAATAAAGTTTCAACTCCTAGTCAAAGAGAATTATGTCCTAGTCAATGTTCTTGCTTCACATTTAAAATTCTTGTGAGACATAATTGCAAGTGCAAGAAAGTCTTTGTGCGAATTTGAATCCATAGAATACCCCACCTTATAGGGTGAACTCTGATTAGGAAGATTATTGCAAGTTTTTATGTCTTTTGTCGTCTCCTGTTTTTCTAGTTGCTAATTTGTGCTGTGAAATGTTGAATGCAACTTCGTAACAGTTTTTGGTCTATGCCATTTAGGTATGTGCATTCATCATCATATTCCCAATCTCAAAAAGCTTTTGAAGCTGCAAAGGCTATGCACGATCTTAACGGTATTGCAAGTATTTTGATGTACCATCCTTATCACATTGATTCGTTAATGACATTGGCGGACTATTTCAAATTCACGGGAGAACACCAGATGTCGGCTGATGCTATTGCAAAGTGTCTCTATGCAATGGAATGCGCATGGCATCCACTATTTACTTCCTTGCAGAATGGCCAGCTAAAGTATGTCCATGAGACGAACAAACCATTCTTCTCACTACTTTTCAACCACATGAAAAACATGGACAGACGCGGCTGCCACAGATCTGCCCTCGAAATTTGTAAGCTGTTGCTTTCTTTAGATTCAGATGATCCTGTAGGCAGCATGTTCTGTATGGACTACTATTCTTTAAGAGCTGAGGAGTACGCCTGGTTGGAACATTTCTCCAAAGAATATACAGGTGATAATTCCTTGTGGCTATTTCCTAATTTTTCTTTCTCACTTGCTGTGGCAAGATTTTACCTCGAACAAACTGAAAGTTCAAATGACGGGCAAGTGGATGCTCGAAGAGCTGGTTCACTCGATCTTATGAAGCAGGCCTTGATGCTTCACCCATCAGTATTAAAAAAATTGGTTGCCAAGGTACCCCTTAAGGATCGGATGTGGACAAGTGTGGTCGAGCATAGTTTCTTTCGATCAGAGGAACTGGGAAATCCGTCCCTGGATCACTTGATTACAATATACATTGAGAAAAGTTATCTGATATGGAGGCTACCTGATCTGCAGAAGCTTTTACTCGACTCTGCACGCTTGGTAATTGAGACGCTCAGGACCAAGGAAGCATTGCTAGGGACTGGGCTTGCGTGAGGGAAGAAGCCTTTTCATCTGAGAATAACGAGTGAGCGTCCTGTTGTTACTATGATCATCATTGAATCGATCTGCCAGAATTTGTGCTTGCTAAACATTGTATCTCTCTTCCTCTTTGCTTCTTTTTCAGGTACTCTCACTTGCTGATATCGGATTTCTCGGATACCACTCCAACAATGCCACCTGATAACTTGCAGGACTTCATAGTCGACCAGAGGGCGGTCGTGAATGACCAGCAGCTACGGAATATTCATGTAGACCATGTGTTACGTGATGTTGCAGATCGAAATGCACTAGCTGTTTTATTCGAGTCCTTTCTACCGTGGGTGAATTATGGAACCGAAGATGGCGAGGTTCTCCACCGTGACCAGCCTGATCAAGATTAGATGTCTTTTTGAAACTTTATCTGAGCTTAGCAGAAATCAACATTTTCCGTGAATGGAGAATTCCCAATCTTCATGTTTATGATTTGTTAATTTAATATAGTTTCGACGATGAAAATTTATTAATTTCCCCTTCTCATAATTTTGTACCAATATTAAAAAAATGTTTAAAAAGTTTTCGTGTTAGAAAAAGCAGGTGATTTCATTGTCTCTCCATCATTTTTAAATCTAATCTTTAATAATATCAGACAATTTATTTGAAGTAAAGTTATAATATTAATTTAAAATCGATTATAATTGTGTTTTATAACTAATTTAAACACAAGTTTAGCAAGTTTTCATTTATTTAAAATTCTTAGTTATTCATGGATAATATTATTTAGTTTCATAATTTAATTATATTTTATATAAAATAAAATTTCAAGTTCTAAATTCAATTATATCAAATAAAAAATGTAAATAGTTTTGTTTTGATAAAAATAATATAATTAATTTTAATAAATTAATTAAAAATATGAAAAAGGTTGTTGACAGGCTGGCGCCCCCACAGAATCACTGGTAAATATTTTAACAATTAATAATAACACGACGAGCTTAAAGAATAATAATAATCAATATAAAATTCTCTTCTCCGTTTCCTCCGACAATCTCCGCCGGAGTATCACACCGCCGAACAGCTGCCGTTATATTGATGAATGGAAGTAAACTAGTGTTCAGAGGAAGAAACAGCCATGTCTCGGCAAATGACGTCATCCGCTTTTCACAAATCAAAAACCCTAGATAACAAATATGTACGTAAACGTTTTCACCGTAAGTATTTCCCTTTATGTGCAGAAATAAGTGGAGACGGTTGAAATGAGATGATTGTGTGCAGATGCTTGGAGATGAGATTGGAAAAGGGGCGTATGGGAGAGTGTACAAGGGTTTGGATCTGGAGAATGGTGATTTCGTGGCAATCAAGCAAGTCTCTCTCGAGAACATTGCTCAAGAGGATCTTAACACCATTATGGTCTGATGAATTTCGTGTTTTAAAAGCAGTTTAATCGCTGTTTATTGTCA
The DNA here is from genome assembly GCF_022965805.1 of Primulina eburnea. NCBI lineage: Eukaryota > Viridiplantae > Streptophyta > Magnoliopsida > Lamiales > Gesneriaceae > Primulina > Primulina eburnea. The sequence goes on from NC_133116.1 coordinate 9,036,557, forward strand.
TCATTATTATTGAGTTTTTATTATATATTTCTGCTTGAATTTTAGTTAATTCAACTAAATGCTCTCGACCCCAGTTTATCTTGCGATAACATTTCTCCTAAAATTCAGCACACTAGCTCATTCTTTGGTTTCTGTTTTTTATGGGGCCGGCATTGGAAATGTGATTAACAGCAAGAGATTGATCTTCTCAAGGTAAAATTTTGTTCTTAAGTGCGAATATTTTAAGTTTCTTTCTGCACAGCTTAGACTGCATCACTGTTTAGCGATTAGGTACTGCCCTGTAACTCTGGCTGCTTATTACATTTACTAAAGAAAGTTGATTAAACTCGGTTCTCTAATGCTTTTCCTCCACAATTGTTCGTGTCTATGGGTTTCCTCGTTGTTTTGTTGTCCCTGCCTGCAATAGCTAACAATCTAATTGACAAATGAACTTTAGCACCTGATTGACCACCTATCTGTGTTTCAGGCTGCAGTTTTGAATCTTTTGATGCTGTTGGACTGAAGATATATATGATTTGGTATATAATTGTGATCTAATTGCTGTGTGGTCTATCTCATGCAGAATCTGAATCATAAAAATATTGTGAAATATCTTGGGTCGTCGAAGACAAAAACCCACCTTCACATAATATTAGAGTATGTTAAGCATTTAATCTTATCAGTGCTCTCCAGCTTGCAACCATTCGACAGGATTGGAAAATAATTTCTGTCTTTTTTGAAGGTACGTGGAGAATGGTTCGCTTGCAAACATCATTAAGCCGAATAAATTTGGGCCTTTCCCTGAGTCTTTGGTGGCTGTATACATAGCCCAGGTTTTAGAGCTGATTTATTTTCTATAAAAAAAAATTTCTTTTTGTTGATTCAGGTTTCAAATATATTGTGGTGTGACGTGGTCAGGTATTGGAAGGTCTGGTATATCTACATGAACAAGGAGTAATTCATCGGGATATCAAGGGAGCTAACATATTAACGACAAAAGAGGTGCCCTTTTATTTTTATTTTGCTATCTTGTTAATTCTTGCTCTTTTCCATTTTTTTTTTCTAAAATTGTTATGATCTGTTCTAGTTTTGGGATCTAAACAATCGAAATATAGTTTAGAGGGGTGAATAAACTCTTGAAAATATTTTTGTCAAAATGAGCTGTTCTAATAATTTTATTTTTGTAAAAATGAGTTGTTCTAACAATTTTTAGGCTGTTAAAATAAGTATCCTTGAACGGCTGGCTTTGCTGGACCACTTAAAAATGAACAAGTGCGGAAACGGTCTGGCTATGCTAGTGATATCAGTATAGACAATAGTTAATAATGAACGACTGGAAAATGAAAGGAATGAGAAAAGTAAATGCGTAAAGTAAATATCACAGGGATATTATAGATGTTCGGAGAAAAAAAACACCTATGTCACCCATTGTTCCACTTAGGAAAGATTCCACTAAAAGTTTTTGGTTTTACAACTTCTTGTAAATACCCACTATAGTCAGGACTTATAAAAGCTTAAGTTGTTACTCTTAGAGATCACTTTATAAATTTGGATTGTTTAACAATCTTTGGTTCAACAGACAACCTTAGTGAAGTAGCACAAAGATGATTGTTGTTGATCGGATATGAACTGTAAGGCTTGTGCTTGATTAACAACTTTAAGTTAGAAAGGTTTGATTGCTCAAAGATCTTGGAATGCAGATCTGCATATTCTTGGAATGCAGATCTGCATATTTATAATTGAAAAGCCTTAACAGTCGGAAATGACTTTTCAACGATCATCTGTACTTGTATCCGACAGAGTGTCATTCTCTCTCATTCAGCGTACATTCGTCATTAAATGTCATTTAATGTCTCTTTGCTTTTTCTAACTTTTGTCCCTATAGTTTTTGAAAAGTTGCTTGACTTAGGACATTTTAGTAAACATTCATGTCACATCAACGGTAGGTAGGATATTGTGCCATGCACTTTATCCGATTTGCTTGAGCTTGAAAGTATCCTTTGTTTTGCTCTTATCTGATCGGTTTAGAACGGTTGGATAATAACTTTTGATCACATGTCCTGAATTAATTTCTTTGGACCGGTCATCAGACTTTGATACAACTGTCTGAGAAACCTGAAATACAAAGAGCAAGCGGCTGGATCTTGTAACAGACCGATTCTGTTAATTTGTCAATCACCAAAATTAGGGTAATAGAAAAATTCTTAACATCCAGTATAATTTGCCAGATTATTTTCTGCATTTTGTGTGAAGCAAAGGGAATTGAATTTGACAAATGATAGAATAGCTTCACCTTTAGGTGCTTTTGTTTTCTGTGTGCATCTACACTTTTCCCTTAATTTATTTTGGCAAAATGTTCAAGCTTTTTGGATGGTATTTCTTTTGCTAACTTAAAATTTCAGGGTCTTGTGAAACTTGCAGATTTTGGAGTGGCTACCAAACTAAATGAAGCTGATCTTAATACTCATTCAGTTGTTGGAACACCGTATTGGATGGCTCCTGAGGTATCTCTCTGATCCTCTTCCTCCATTCTAGTCTAAGTTTTTTCTATCAAGTTGAAGTTTCTTATATGTGCCTTTATTGTGTAAAACATTGTTTTGCTCCTTCTATGGTTGTGTTAATTACCTCTGTTTGTGACACTGCGATTTTGTTTGCTAGTAAGCTCACGAGATAATTTATAATCTTATTGCCTTATTGCAAATAATCAAATAAAAATATGGATAGTGAGTTCAAAGGCTCCACATGAGGTGCAGTAGTTTAATAAAATGCAATGATTTTTTTACTGTTTGGAAAACAAATAGGTATGAAGGTTCGTGCTTGAACTTTGCTATGCTTTTGAGGTTATAATTAATTGAATATTGTTATGTGGTGAAGTACTGAAATTATTTACTAGTTGCAGCATGTCATACTCTTTTTGGGATATCAAAATGTATTTCAGCCATCAACCATTAGTATTTGATGCTCAAACTTATTCTTATACCCCACCAGTAGTAAATTGTAAAGTATGTAAAGTTTTATAGTCATATAGACTTACTCACACAAGTTAATTCAAGATTCTTTCATGATCTTGGGTGGATAAAATTGTGATTTTTGCCTGTATGATATTACTCCGTTTCATGTTGATGCCAATGCTTATTTCCACACTTTCTAATGAGAGCATACTATTAATTTAGTTTGACATGATGTATGATATACTTTATTTCATACGTTGGATCAGTAAGTTATCCAGTGTTACATTTATCAGTAATTACTTCTGAGAGGCATGATTGGTGTACTACTTTTAGGTACTTCTGCTGTCATATTGATGTTCACTATCGCAGGTCATTGAAATGTCAGGAGTTTGTGCTGCTTCTGACATTTGGAGTGTCGGCTGCACTGTCATCGAGCTTCTCACATGTGTACCACCATATTATGATCTTCAGCCGATGCCCGCCCTATTTAGGATTGTGCAGGTAGAAATCAGGTCTGAGTTATCATCATTCTAATATGCATTCCACCATCATTATTGCTGCACATCATGTGGGAATTTCATTGTTTTTGACAACCCCCCCTACATTTTATAATATGGCATTTCACCCTATGCTAATTATAAAAAATTAAGATACTTTGTACTTTTAACCAACAAACACACTGTGCATGCGATATCCTTTCTTCGTGCAATAAAACAAACTGGGTGCGTTTATTGTGTTCTTTAGCCGAGATATAATTGCTACTCTGCACAAGATACTTTATTTGTTCTTTTCCAGGACGAGCATCCTCCAATTCCAGACGGTATATCTGCAGATATTACCGATTTCCTACGCCAGTGCTTTAAGAAGGTCAGCTGGAAGATATGCTTGATTTCTGTTTTCTTGTTTTTTTGGTATGTAATTGTTTTACGTGTAATGATGGTGTTTGGTTGATGCGTTCAACTCAACTTGGTTCCAAAATTTTGAGTGTGTATTTGAAAATAACTTTGTGATAGTGTCTGGTTAACTTATTTGGGTAACTTTCTATCCATGAATAGACTTGCCTTGTCTTACCACGATAGTGATTTTTTATCATATGTATATATTTACGCTGACTTTAATATTTAATGTTATATTTCAGGATGCTAGACAGAGGCCTGACGCAAAGACGTTACTCTCACACCCTTGGATACCAAATTCAAGGCGTGCTCTGCAGACCTCTCTACGTCATAGTGAAACATTAAGGTATATTAATAGTGATTCTCTCTTGCTTTTCCAGTTTTCCCTCACCCATAAAATGAAGATATCTTTTTGTGTTGTTTACCAGTTTTTGGTACTTTAAATAGTTTTGAATTTTGATATGGATATTACTGCAAGGGTGGAAGTACATGTTAATTGTTTTTTAACTTCAAAATATTCTTTTATTAGACATTGGATCCAAGCTGAAGATACAAATTTAAGAAACTTACTTGGATCCAGTATTAGCGGGATAGTTCAATATATATCCATTTCAAATTCTAAAAATTTGCAGAACCATTGAGGACGTTGGATCTGGGGGTACTGAATTAAGCAGAGGTGAACAAGGGCATAATTCTGAAATCTCTCCTGCTGAGAATGTAAAGTAAATTTTGTTTGAAATTTGCCTCTTTTCTGGCATTCTTTGTTGTTGCGCATAGAGTTATATATATATATATATATATATATATATATATTCTATCGCATGCTTGTACTCCATGAGGGATGCTGTTTTTACCATTTGCTTTCATGAACCTTGTTTCGCATTTCAGAAAATCAAAACAGGGATGCTATCATCTGAGCATGTGGGAATCAGCATGTCTTCTGGCAACAATATATCTAATGTTAATCACTCTGAGGAAAGAGCAAATAACCTGGAGGAAGATATGATTTCAGATTATGTTCCCACATTTTCCGTTTATGAGAAATCACCATTACAAGCCAGTTTAAATAACCTAGTAGACAGTTACGAGGCTCCGCTTTCTGATTTTTCGGGACGTAAGAAATCCAACCTGTATCATCAGTCTGAAATGTTGATTAATGGTGAATTTGAACGGCCGGAGTCTACAAAGAAAAAAGAAGTTGCCAAAACTGTTCAAGGAAAAGGCAGTTCGGTCCATACAGAGCAGGACACACTAAATTTTGGCCAAACGAGCCAAGATTATAGTCCTCGGAAGGTAATTTAACCTTTTTGTGGATTATCTTTGCAGTTTGTCTATCTTGACATGAATTGTCAAGGACATTTTTATGATGTTGAGTCGATCTTTTGCGGTATGTCTATCTTGACATGGAATGCTGAGGACATTTTTTTAGGACATTGAGTCAATTTTATTGAGGGTGCAATAATCGGTTTTTGACATATGCATAATCTTTTATTTGAGGAGAATATGATAATTACTGATCAAACCTCTCAGGCTCTCACTTTATTTTATTTCTCAACGGAGCCTTCATGACATGAATCTTTAGTTGTATTATGCATGGGTGTCTGCTCATTTGAAATCTTGGTTATTCTTGTTCCTGCTTTAGGTTGATTGTATATTTTTTCCATGGTTGTTCGAAGGCCAATGATGATTCTATTTACACAGTCGAATAGAAGTGTGTTAGTGAGAGGGTTTCAGGCTCCTAGCTGGATGGGAAAGCATAAGGAGTTTAAGATTTTTTCTGGTTCAGAGTTATCAAGGAATTGGAGTTTTTCTGCTGTTAATATGTTTCGGGTTTTGCGTTAGGTTGCGGGGACCACTTGTCCGCCTTTTGTAATTATAACTGTTAATTAATATAATATAATATTGTTTCTTATATAAAAAAAGACTATCAACGATCAATTATGAGGCTTGATATCCAAAAAATAGAAGTGTGTTAGTGGGCCACTTTAGCTTGCTTGTTTACAAATTACAATGAAGTAGCATTATTCAACAGATTAATAGAAGCTGTGTTGAACACTCATACAAGTTAAAGGTTTATATGCTACTGTGGTACTTTAATTAAATTGCCAAGTTTTCCCACCAGCTGACGCAATCCAGAAAAATGATGCAGAATTGGCCAAAAATTGAAATTATCTTCATTCTGATCCTTTAAGTGATTCTAAAGAACAAGAGTAACTAGTTTCTCGTTGATTATTGCATTATTGCTTCATCCACCATTCCACTTTGTCAGGCTTCTCATTTATTTAAATGCTAAATATTCTCGTTCAGTTTATTTGTGTTCTACAATACTTAGACTGCATCTTCCATTGGATCGGTACACTGTATCTTTTTATTGCACAGGCATTTTATGGTAATTTGTATTATAATTGATATCCTAACATTGATGGCTGTTGGTTACTCACCATGAAGGCTGAGAAGTCATCAGTAATCTCAGGAGGAAATGAGCTCAGCAGATTCAGTGACACTCCTGGTGATGCTTCTTTGGATGACTTATTTCATCCATTAGAGAACCTTGAGGATCGGGGAGCTGAAGCTTCTACTTCTGCATCCTCCTCACATGTTAAACGAGGCTATGCGGTCTCTGACAGTGGAAAGAATGATCTAGCCACAAAGTTAAGGGATACAATTGCTAAAAAACAAATGGAAAATGAATCAGCACAGGCAAATGGTGGCGACCTATTGCGTCTAATGATGGGTGTTTTGAAGGAAGATGTAATTGACATTGATGCTCTGGTACAATTTACATACTATTCTGGATTTCTTATGTTTTGAATATAAATGCCTACGTGTTGTTTGCCCATACTTGCTTTGTAGGGATTTGAAGATAAATTACCTGCAGAAAATCCTTTTCACCTTCAGGTATTTTTTATTCCTTATTGCTGGATGCTTCCATTTTATTTTCTCATTTTTGTTTACTCTATGGGTTTTTTTTAAGTCTTCTGGATTTTGGTCAGATAGCTTAAGTTAGATTTGGCTGACTAATTTTCCGATTATTTGTTTTGGTATCATGTATATATTTCTTTCGTTTTTATCCATGTAATTGTGTTTCAGACTTGTGATCAGATTTCTTAAATTAGATTTAATTTATGAATTAGTGATTCAGCGTTGTGGCATCATCCGTCAATTTCTATGTTTTATTCTTCCAAAATAAGTACGTAACTGATTAGCGTGTTGTGCATGCCATTGCGTTTCTTTGTTGCAGGCTGTCGAATTTAGCAAACTAGTGTCGTCCTTGAGACCAGATGAACCAGAAGATGTGATAGTCTCTGTTTGTCAGAAGTTGAACACCTTTTTTCCGTCAACGACCTGAACAGAAAATAGTATTCATCACACAGCATGGTTTTCTTCCTTTAATGGAACTCCTAGAGGTTCCCAGAACTCGTGTATGTAATCTGCAAGAAAATGAGTTCATTTGCCTTGTTGACGCAGTGATTAATCCCTTTTTAAATTTCAGGTCATATGTTCTGTGCTTCAAGTTCTGAACCAAATAATCAAAGACAACACTGATTTTCAGGAGAATGCGTGCCTAGTTGGGCTTGTAAGTATTTTGAATGCCTTGTCAGTCTCTCCCTCCCTTAGGTTTTGAATCATGTACACAAATGGTGTGATGAAGAGAAAGATGGATGTGGTTGTAAGTTGATGGAAGTTGGTTATGGAATACCACACATGGGTTCTCTACACACTGAACCGCCCAAAAGGGGAAGTTCTTTTGTAGGTGAAATATCCAACTGAGCATAAAAATTTTCTAATTCAAATTTCCAAGCTAATTTATTTGTACATACGAAGCTGTGATAAACGCATGTCGTTTGTTGGACACTGGTTATTGTGCTCATAGTCTCCCAACTTCATCTGTTGAGTTAATATGGGAAAAACAAAGCAAGCATCAGTTCCTCTTGAATTTGTTAAGTGAGCGAGTAGGGTCTTTGACCAAATTTTATGCCATAGAATCCTCGTATTCATAAGGTGTATGTAGTCGGTCTCTATTATGAACTAATTTAAATGCTGGAGTTGCCAATATAATTAACAATAGCTTTTAGTAATCAATCTTATTAGGTTCTCAAAGTTTTCTCCAGTATCGATTTGCATCATTTTGAAAGTCATTTTTTGCTGCCACCTTGGCAGAAGCAGAGGACATCTAGGCAGAATATTTGAGACAATGAATCTGAACCTCCGGCCCCGCTGCTTAAATGGGCTTAACATGATAGGTTTTCATTACTTAAAGGCATAGTTACGTTTTTAAGCTGTGGACCATAAATAACGTATATCTCTGCAACAAAGTAATATTATACTGTGAAAATCTTCATCAGCTAAATCAATTATGTGAATTTGAATATTTTTGTGAACCATAATTATCTATTGGTTATTTTTTAGATTCCTGTTGTGATGGGTTTTGCTGTGCCTGATCGTCCTCGAGAAGTTCGCATGGAAGCAGCATACTTTCTGCAACAGCTATGTCAATCGAGGTTGGTTTGTTTATTTACTGTGTTGATTTTTCACCAAAATCCATTTTTTCCCACTTAAATCCTTCTTCTGAGCAAATGATAAAAAATTTGTTTTCTTCAGCTCTTTGACACTGCAGATGTTTATTGCTTGTCGTGGTATTCCCATCCTGGTGGGCTTTTTGGAGGCCGATTATGCAAAATATAGGTTTGTGATGGAAGTACTTGTGTGCGTTGTAGAATTTTGAAAACTTGGAACCAAAATGTATGCACACCCTAGTGCTATATCATTTTAATCCAAAATCACTGAGTCTTTTGCTTCCTAATAAGAGAGTAAACTTTACAAGGCTCAGATTCTGAAAATTTCCATATATACTCATCATGAATTGCATTTTATTAGTATACCCATTAACTCATTCTTATTTCTTCACATGCAGAGAAATGGTTCACATGGCTATTGATGGTATGTGGCAGGTTTTCAAGCTTCAGAAGTCCACCTCTAGAAATGATTTCTGTCGTATAGCCGGAAAGAATGGGATATTACTCAGGCTTATTAACACTCTGTATAGTTTGAATGAGGCAACACGTCTAGCTGCTATATCTAGTGGAGGTGGATTTCCTCCAGACGGTTTAGCCCCAAGACCGAGATCTGGTCCTCTGGATTCTAGCAATCCTTCCTTTGTGCAGATGGATCCATCTTATCATGGGATCGACCTGCCGGATCACTTTAAAGTTAAGCAGGGAGATCATGTATCACAAATTGGAGCACAAGAACCTTCACGAGTTTCAATATCGTATTCGCCGGAGTCAAAAATTTTACCTCCAGATACTGACAAACCAAGATCAAATATTGCCACTGTGGAGGCCTCAGGTGCTTTTAAGGTGCCAGATTCTGCATCACTGGAAAAAGGATCTTCACCTCTAATGAGAGATCACTTTCCAGCCATTTCAAGAGATCGGGAAGGTGTAGATCGGTGGAAGAATGACTCTTCCGTAGCTGAAGTTGATGTAAAACCGCAAAGAGGTGCAAATGTACCCAGTAGAATATCCACGGATAGTGCCCCAAAATCTTTTGAAGCAGCGTCTAATGGATTGCATTTGTCTGCTGCTGCTGCTAGCCAGCAAGAAAATGTTCGACCCCTTTTGAGTTTATTGGATAAGGAACCTCCATCTCGCCACTTCTCAGGTCAGCTAGAGTATGTGCGGCATCTCAGTGGTGTGGAGAAACACGAAAGCATACTGCCACTATTACATGCATCTAACGACAAGAAGACAAATGGACTTGATTTTTTGATGGCTGAATTTGCAGGTGATTATTAAGGCTAAATTGCATCTGAAACTATTAATGTTTGAAACTATTAATGTTGTTAGTTATTACCATGCATAAATTTCTCTTCATGAATTTTTTCTTCATTGCACTGGGATGAACTTTCTGTGCCGGGAACGTTCGTTCATTTTTTAAGTTAAACGCTAAATTATTATGATTTTTTTGCCAGAGGTTTCTGGACGCGGACGGGAAAATTCTAATGCTGATCCACTCCCAAGAAATTCACCAAAAGCTGCAAATAAGAAGTTAGGATCTTTATCATCTAATGTAGGAAATGCTGCCACTCTGGGCCTTGCATACCATGCAGCATCTGGTGTGCTGTCTGGTTCTGGAGTATTGAATGCTAGACCAGGGAGTGCGACATCATCTGGGTTACTTTCTCATATGGTATCTCCATGGAATGTTGATGTTGCCCGGGAATATCTTGAAAAGGTGGCAGACCTTCTACTTGAGTTTGCCGCAGCAGACACCGCTGTCAAATCTTACATGTGTAGCCAAAGTTTGCTTAGCCGTCTTTTTCAGATGTTCAATAAGATAGAACCCCCAATTTTGCTAAAGGTACTTCGAAAGGTTCTGAATGTAACATTGCACTTTATCTTCGATCCGGTCTAGCCGTCTAATTTTCTCATCATTTTGTGACTATTAGTTGTTGAAGTGTATTAATCATCTGTCAACCGATCCACACTGCCTAGAGCATCTTCAGCGAGCAGATGCAATCAAATATTTAATCCCAAATCTTGATCTCAAAGAAGGTGCTCTTGTATCCCAAATACATCATGAGGTTAGATTTTTTTTTTGTCATCTATCATAATTTGGAAAATTCAGTATCAGAATAGGAGTACTTCAATGAAGGGGAATAGGGCTGGTGTTTGAAAGATGCGCTTTGTATGTCTTTTCTGTTACGTATGATATGAAGTAATCATGCATCATGATGTCATACCACATGGTGGTTCCTCAATATACAAATTTTTTTTTTGTAGTAGTTGAATTAGAAACTGAGTCAAGGAACAACTGCTGATTTATCTTTAGGGATATGTTTATTTGTGAAGAAAGTGAAATTTTTACATAAGATACAATTTCTAGGCAGGGAATACTTATTATTAAAATTTAAGATTCGTAAATATGTTCTGTCAACAATGTGAAATTTGCTTGAAATACAAGTTCTGAACTGTTCTCTTGCATAAACTTGAACATACCAAGTTTATCCATAACTGGATAAGTACCTAACAAGTTTCATTTGCTGAAGGTACTTAATGCGCTATTTAACCTCTGTAAAATTAACAAGAGGAGGCAGGAGCAGGCTGCAGAAAATGGAATCATTCCACATTTAATGCAATTTATTATGATTGATTCCCCTTTGAAACAGTATGCATTACCTCTTTTATGTGATATGGCACATGCTTCACGGAATTCAAGGGAGCAATTACGAGCTCATGGAGGATTGGATGTGTACTTGAGCCTTCTTGAAGACCAGCTCTGGTCTGTGACTGCCTTAGATTCAATTGCCATATGCTTGGCCCATGACAATGAAAACAGGAAAGTGGAACAGGCTTTACTCAAAAAGGATGCTGTGCAGAAACTTGTCATATTCTTCCAGTGCTGTCCAGAGCAGCACTTCTTGCACATATTGGAACCATTCTTGAAAATGATCACGTACTGGTTTCTATTTCATTGTCTATTTACCTTCTATATATCTGTATGCACTTCTCATGATGCATCTCAATTATGTTAATATGCTTTTATTGTCAAGCTCGGTTTATTAAATTATTGATCACTTCTCCCTCTGTAACTGATTTATAAGAATTAGCTTTGGCCTACTTTAATTATGCAGCAGGCTATAAAATATAAAGTAATGAATGTATTTGACATATGAATAGTTCGGCATGCCACGGGCAACCCCATTTACACTTGTGTGGGGGCTGCACCACCAGAAATCACGCTTGCAGCTCTCATCTTACCAACGAGTCAACAGCGGATTACTGTTGTTCACAACTGAGCATGTCTTTACTGGTTTAAGAGTCCAGAATAAATTAATAACTTTAAAATGAATTGAGTGGATGGGTCTCTTTTTCGTATTAAGTAAGTGCCTTACATTTTTCTGGGATCTCTTAAATGCTTGCAAGTTATGCATTAAGATATACTTTTAGTAGTGGTATAGTTGTGTGAGTTCCTTTGCTTTGTATCAGGTGAACCACTTTTGTTCAGCAAAACCTGTGTCTGGTCTGGGGGTTTGGCAGATACCCGTAATAGTTTATCTTGGGTACTACTAGCAAAGAGTTCAACTTAAGAATTAGTCCATACCCGCCCGAAATGTTTATCAATTTTGTTCACTGACTACCTTAGGTCCAAAGTTTATAGATTCCTATAAAACGTCTTGTTTTACTGAATTGGTATCATTGACTAACTATGCCAACCTTACCATCCATGATCTTGTACACTAAAGAAAATATCATCAAGTGTTCGCATGACTGTCATAACCGTGATTCTGAATTAAGGACTTATGTTAACATTTCCGTTAATCAGAGATAGCTTGCGAGTGTCCGACGAATAAATGTTAGAAAATAATATAGGGAATATAAAATGAAAGAGAAGCAGCCACCAGTTTTTTGTTGCTTTGTCAGTTTATCTGCTGTATCAAGTAACTGCAGGTCATTATTAATTTGATTCTGGCTTTCACCGAGAATCTTATATATACTTTTATGATGCAGGAAATCGTCTCGAATAAATACTACTCTTGCAGTAAATGGCTTAACTCCTCTGTTAATTTCTAGACTCGACCATCCGGATGCAATAGCTCGTCTGAATTTACTTAAATTGATTAAGGTGGGCAGCTGAGTTCTCACATTTGTTCATATCTTCTGCATGTCATATAGTTTAAACTCGGTCTCTAATGAAATTCTCGGTAGTAGACCCATCCCACTTTTTTTTCTCCTGGTTTGTATTACTAAAAGAAATACTTGTTCTTTTGAAGATGTGCTCAAGCCTTAGGTGTACATAATTGATCTCGGCTAGTCGTAGTTTTGATTTTCCATTTCTGACTCTAGTTTCTGCGATAGTCATGTTAAGAAGTTCCTTGTTTGGTGGGTGGTTAAGATGTATTCGTAACTCTGTAAATATCAAAATTTGATTGAAAGTTTAGCATGAAAATTGATGCCCTTAACTGGATGCGCTTCATTTGTCTGTGGGCTTTTCTGTCGAGGTTCTTGCCAGAAATAGCTTCCATGGCGGTGATGTTCATTATAAGTGGGTGACGCTTGGTGGATGTGTATTTTTGGTGGATGTGTATTATTGCCAAGTGTTCTTATCCTTACAAGTAAATTTGTGTACGAAGTTTTTCATCTTCCTCCGTAGTTGGTACTGGATGAATGCTTAAAATGAAATCTAAATCCATTTTTGAGGCATATGAAAGCTACCCATGTTTTTACGAGGTTGTTTGATCCTCCCTCTGCTGTTTAAAAATGGCAAGTGATTTTTTTGTTACTTTTCACCATCCGATCATTGTTATTTATTATTGTTGTCAGGCTGTATACGAGCATCATCCTCGTCCAAAGCAACTGATAGTCGAGAACGATCTGCCTCAGAAGCTTCAGAATTTGATCGAGGAGCGAAGAGACGGGCAAAGTTCGGGAGGGCAAGTGTTGGTAAAACAAATGGCTACTTCACTTCTTAAAGCACTTCATATCAACACGGTTTTGTAAATTCATGTTTGGTTGGCTTTTTCTTGAGGTTGTTGTAAAGTCATTCATTGCATTTACATTCTAATTATTTATCTTCCTTTTTGTTTTCTACGTCATTTGTTCTTCAATGAGCTTTGGAAATCTCAATTTGTGTAATTTTGTGAAAAGTATTTCAGTGGGTAAGAATCTAATAGAGCTATTTTCCTCGATACGTCTACGTTACTCATTTCACCTTTCAAAGGATCCTTAATTCTTTGATTTTTATTTTTATATATGGAACATAATTTTTAAATATAAAGCCAGGCTACATATTCTTAAGCATGTTTGCACTCTTATTTGCAGCAGTGTTTTATAACCGGATCGTTAATCGCGAATCGGTCAAGTCTTAAAAAATGGTTCAACCGGTTCCACCGAACGGTCGAACCGGATCAATAAAATTAATATTTTATTTATTTTATATAATAAATAATATAGTAAAATATTGATTATTTATGTTTTTATAGTTTTTACTTAATTTTTAAGATGAAAATTACAACAAATATTTAAATAAACATCACTTTTCCGATTTTTTCGGGTTTTAACCGGTTTTTGGTTTTTCCGGTTTTTTTCGGTTTAATCGGGTTTTAACCGGTTTTTTTCCGGTTTTTTCCTTATATCCGGACCGGTCTGGAGGTCGGTTCGCGATTGAATCGGTCCGACCGGCCGGTCCGGTCCGGTTTGAAAAACAGTGATTTGCAGTACTGATATCTATATTTATTATATTTGAGTGCTTATATTTATTATACTGTTAATTACGTTGATTTACCTCTTATATTTAATTATTAATGACATTCAATATTTGATTATAATCTCAATAATAGGTAGTTGAATATGAGAACTGATGAATACACACGCACATGGGATATTAAATATCTCGAACCTGATTTCTTTTTCTTTTCAAAGAGTATATTTTGAGCTACACTCACTAATTACTTCATCGGTTGATTTAATATATTTATAAAAATTATGAATAATTGATGTAATAATCTTATGCACAAAACCCATAAATTTAATATGCTAAGATAGTTATACCATCTATTCTTTTTCAGAATCGTGTTCATTTTAAAGTTTAAGAAATGGGGTGTGTGCTTATTGTGAATTTAAAATAAAGAAACTCTTTTGGTGTATCGTTGATGAAACTTTACAATGTCATCAAACGAAACTTTGATATTTGTAGTAATAATAATATACTAGCTGAATTATGAATCTATATGTTGTTAATAAGCAAAAAAGTAAAAGACAAAAGTTGAAATTGTTCCAAAAACCAAAAAGAATTTTAAACTTGAATAAACAAATAATGAAACTAGAACACTAAACTAGACGAGATATTCATAAATTTTGAATATTCACCCTTGAAGGAAACCATCCACCTTAGTGTTAACCGAGGAAGACAAAAACTTCATGCAAATCGGTGAATTAACTCCAGATAGAGCCAATATGGCAGCAGGTATTCCCCACAAAGAGTCTCCACATATCAATCCTGAGGCTACCGCAGGTCCATATTCCTTTGCACCTTTCTTACTCTGCCTCTGCCATAAGAACAGAATCAAGCTTCCAACACACATGTCTATGGCGAAATACGCTCCGAGATAGAATGGTATAGCCATGCACATCGGGCTCGGTATGAACTTGCACATCTTGATGTCGTATTTCTTCAAGATTTCGATAAGCATATTGATCACCACAGCAGAGACAAAAAACACAATCATGAGCGATAAGCAGTTCTTGGGTAGTGAGGAGAAACCTTCGACTCCTAAAGTGGCGATGGCACGGTACATCGTGGCGAATGGAGCAGGATATGAGCCACTTTGATCCCCGACATTGTAAGCTTTGAAGAAGAACCAGAACACGAGAGGCGACATGACGCAGCCAAGGAATGTGCCGTAGACTTGGCCAAAAAACATAGAGCGAGGGGATGATAGAGTTAAGTATCCAGTCTTGAAATCTTGCATCAGATCGGAAGCTGTTGACACGATGCTCATCATCACACCGCAAGAGGCGAGCCCAGCAATGATCCCACCATGTTCTACGCCGGCCCATGAGCTGAAAATCAGGATTGCTAGTTTTCCGTAGTTTGACGCCAAAGACCAGTCTGTTAGGCCACAACCATAGGCGTTGCAGAAGGCTAGAATGGGTGCGACGGAGTATGCCACAAGTACATGGTACCATTTTAGCTGATGAAATATCATAGGTATTAATCCCACTGATAAGGCTGCCAATAGGACGTATCCAGTTATGGCAGCTACATTTGGGATTTGATCTTTCAAGAAATACTCTTTTCGCTTTTTTTCGTCATAGTCTCCCATCTGCTGGTCTTCCTCAATGCAATCACTTACATGTTTCTGTTCTGATTGTTGAGCCATGAAATTTTTTAGGGTGACTATCACCATGTAGACTACATGATATAGGCCGTCTCCGAGCATCATTGAAATAGCAATAAAGACCTGTTCAATAAAATCCAATAGTTGATCAAAGCTTTCTTATTAGGAACGAGAAAATAACAGAGGACAATGTTTATTTGAGGATATAGTTACAGATTACTTACCCTGTATCCTTGAATTCCATGAATATCACTCGCTTTAAGACCAGCCTTATACCAGCTGCCTTCCTTGGTCTGGATTAATGGCCACAGTACTCCCCAAGAAAGAATTGCGCCAACGAGTAATGATACGTTAACCATGTAAGGGCAGATCATACCAACCCCAACATAAGTAGTTGAGAAATCAAAGTTGAACCTGGAACAGAACAAAGTAAAAAAATCCCACAAGTTAATACCAGCTAGTTCAACATCAAATGACGTGTATATATAAAGTCGGCGTTTGAATGAATCCTGTTTCCTTAGAACTTCGTTTCTTCGTGTTAAAATACCTCTGTAGGCATATACGAGTTCTCAATGCATGAGTCGCAAGCAAAATTTGTAGAACCTAACCTTTGTTTCAAAGCGTGGAGACCAAATGTAGGAAAGCTGTCGAATCCGCAGCCGTCACTAGCAGCGAAGAACCACTTGAAACATGCGAACATAAAGCTACCAACGAAGGATTTGAAGAGACACCACACTTGTTTCTTGGCTAGCTTGGCTCCTTTAGGAGTGTGGAAACTGTTGATAAGGTATGCAGTGGCAGTTCCACTGGGATATGACAATTTGTACTTTAAAATCATCACCTAAAATTTCGAAACTCCAAGTAAATATTACAGAAAGTTGAACCATGATAAATGGATTTATGTCTTCTAAAAGAAACTAATCGAGATCAAACCTTTCTGAGTGGTACTATTGAGAACAAACCCACAAAACTAACAACAAAAAGGTATCCAATCATCCATCCAACAGAGAGTTCCTTCACATTAATCGCCGCGCTTCCAGCTCCAGCAATCTTAGGAGTCATTGCAAGCAGATAACTTGCTGTCCCACCTGCAGATATCATCATTCGACGTTAATGGATATATTCATCGGGCATCATTAGTAAATTTCTTGGCTTATTTATAAGGATATTGGTATGTGGATACAAGACATTGTTGTAGTACTGAGTGAAAAACATACTGCTAAAAGCTATGCCAGAAGATGCAACGATACAAGTTTGTATGACAGTATTCTCCTGTCTAGTAAAAGGTTGCTTCAAAAGACCGCATTTCTCGACCAAAACAGTCCAAGTCTTCACCATCGCAAATCCAAGAAGCCCCGCCGCCACGTTCAGCGAAGGTATAACCCCTGTCGTCAGATTCAACTTGCACACGATCACATTGAACACAAGGCTCAACACCAGACTCGTCACCATAGATCGAAACGTTATCTGTTTCCGCCAAGACGGAATAGCCGTGTCCACAAAGGCCTTCTCCATCGCCGCCTCCTCTTCACTGTGAACCTCGCCGCAGTGGCCGCCTTCGATATCTTTCGTTCCATCCACCATTATATATATTACCAGAAAAACCCAGTTTCTTTTTCTCGATCAAAAAGACTAAACGTCGGCAAAAGTACCAGAAGATCACTCAGAAGGCGTATTTATAGAGGATCGAAAGAGAGATTGGAGAGATAGTAGAAATCATAATCCAAGTATAATAACTGTATAACCGATAACTACGGACTCCCAGTGGACTGAGGAGACTGCATGAAAATTTAAATTCATAATTAATGATACTATGGTGGGCCAGCTCGAGGCCGGATTAAGTTGACCCGACATGACTGGAAGAATTTTTTTAAAAAAAATATATTATGGATTTATGGTTATATATATATATTTTTTTTTAATTGAAAATCGTTAATTTTATTTTGTATACAATGTAGC
Organism: Primulina eburnea; assembly: GCF_022965805.1. NCBI lineage: Eukaryota > Viridiplantae > Streptophyta > Magnoliopsida > Lamiales > Gesneriaceae > Primulina > Primulina eburnea. Next base: position 9,054,184 of record NC_133116.1, read on the forward strand.
GGTGTGAAATAATAATTGGAAATTTTATTGATATTTTTTATAAATATTTATTTATGAAATGAAATTTTTCATTAATTATAATGATTTTTCATTTTTCTTTATTTATTTTTATTTTTTGTGGGGGCAGCTCACCTAATCCGCAACCCTTATTGTGGCTTTTTCACTGTTCACGGTGAATGAAATAATAAATTAAATAAGTAACGCACGTGGGAAGAGTTTAATAATCTATCGTATCACGCCAATGAAGATGGTGTGACAAACTTTTTTTTTGGAAAAAAATTCAAGTCACATCGTCTAGGAGGGTGCACTCTGCGCTGCTACAAGTATAAAAAAATAAAATTATGCATTAGATAATAACTATAGATTTTGGCCTAGTTATATGTGTTTGATCCTAACAATTAATATGCATTTTCCTAAAGAAAAACAACAAATTTATTGTTATGAATAAATGTTGTTTTGCGTATCAGAAACAAATAAAATATCAAGACAACTGGTTCAGCTAATATCAAAATAAAATTGAGTAGTACACAAAGATAGTTTCCCAAAATTGGTATTGTATCAATGTCAATATGATAAAATAAATTTCACAATAAACCAGGAGTTTATTGATATTGAATTTTGCTAACATTGCAAACCTGAAGTTTATCGATATCGTAAACAAAAGTTTAAGGATGTTAAAGAGTTGACTATTTTGATAGATAAACTAGAAATTTTAATACCAATAAAAAGTTCATTGATACAAATACTTCTATAGTTTGACATAACTGATTGATTTGATCATCTCATTTGTATCTACTATAACAAATTATTGATAATACATGAAGATATTGATCAAGGAACTAGAAGTTCTTGAACAAAAAATTAAGAAGATTCTTGAATTAAATAACCAGATGATTATAAGATTTTAAGAATTCTTATATATTGAATTCTAAAATTTTGTATCATTGTCATTTGTTCAAATTGGGACTGAATCCGTGTATTGTATGGAATGAAAGGCAATTATAAATGTTGGTCCACGACTCGCAACCTGAAGTTTGCGAAATATTTACTAAGAATAATAGTTTCTAGAATATACAACCAGTAAAATGGTTTGATTGATTGATTGATTATCAAATGCCTCTAATCAACTATTAAACCATTGATTTTGAAAATAATGCATCATATTTTGGTGATGTGATATGTTGTCTGCGGCAAATATTGTAGATATTATGTCAACTAATTACTATTGATATTGGCTTGAGCCAAAGTTTAATATTAAAAATTATTGATTGTGAATCTCTATGCGAGATTGAAAATATATTGAAATTTATGTTGAAGTATCTTAAATCAATAACAATAAGATTTTTATGACACAATATCAATTGTTATTTTAGTAAAGTAATGTTTTCCAACATCGAGGGGAGGAATGTGGAAAGCTACATATATATATCAATAATAATGTATTCTCTTTTTTGATCATTTTATATGAAATTTAAAATGAACCCGAAGTTCAAATTATACATTCTTTAATATAATTTGTTAATAGATAAGATATATTATTTAGCTTTTACAAGTGTTTCAGTAGATAATTTATATTTTCTCATCTGAAGCACTATAAATCTAATTGGTTTTTAAATATAAACCAATAAACACTTCAAATGAACTCTTATTTCAAAATTAAGGAAGCTTATTGTCTTTAAGAGATAATGACATAAATAGTAGTAAAAACCCTAGAAGATGTTTAGGTATCTGAAACATCTTAAATAAATTAATGTCATACAAGACCATATTGTATTTTACTTGCAAGTAAATCTAAAATACGCTAGAAGTGTGATCGACCAATAAATTCAAAGATTTTGTACCCTGAAAATATAAAAATTTCAAACAAAAAGTAATTTTATATGGCACAGTAAAAATGATTGATAAATCAAAATAATGTTACATATGTAAGAAATGAGATTTCAATAAATTATTTGTTTTCTGAAAACTATGATATTATAGTAATATGCTTATTAATAATTATTTTGATCTCAATGTATCTTTTATCAATATGAAAAATAACGAGTTCATAAAACTACAATTTATAGATATTAGATATTGATATATGACAATTTAGGCTAACATTGACCCAAAACTTATCAGAAAGACCCGAAGTCGATTATGAAAAAATGCTTTTACCTGTCCTGAATGAGTTAAATAAACAATTATATATAAAAAATCCATGAATGAGTTGAAATATCAAATAGACTTTGATTTTTTACCTCTAAGATTATCTTTTCAATAAAATGACAAATGTCATTACGAGGATCAAGATCATCTGGACACATGTATAATTTTATATTATTTTTTATAATATATATTTTTAGGAATAATTTTTTACAATTTAATTTAGAGTGTAAAGAATAAAAATATGAATTAAAATATACAAAATTATAAATTATTTACTATTTTCCACATCTTTGCTAAAATACTAGTATATTAAAGAAGATGTGGCCTCACTTCATATTTAAAAATTATGTTCCACAATAAATAAATATAGAATTAAGGATCATTTGTGAGGCAAAATGAATGAAGCAGACATATAGTGGAAAATGGCACTACTTGATTCTTACCCACTGAAATACTGAAAAATTAGACAAATTGTGATTTCCAATTGAACAAATGAAGTGGAAGACCCAAGGAAGACAAATAATTATAATCACCTCAAGAAATACCCCACCAAACATGATGCATAAAAAAGGAATATGAAGTGCTTGATTTAGTCAACTAGTCATTTGTTTTACCAAACACTGCCGTTCCTTCGCTCTTATAGATCGAATTATGAAGTCTATGATGTTATTTTGTCAATTCACGTTGTGATTGGTCTTGAATCAATCAAGATGTTGGTAAAAAGAAAAAAATACCTCACTTCATCGAATCCCTAAATCCAATCACAATCGTGTATTCCATGCTCAGATTTTAACGGCATAAAACATTACGGTGTTATTTGATTTTGGGCTGGGAAGTCCAACAAACAAAAAGGTAGCAGGCATATCAGTGGAATCATGAACACAAATATGTTTATATGTCATAATTGTCAATCAAAATCCAAACTAGTCTCCAATTCAAGTGCAATTTAAAACAGTATGAGGCAAGATTTAATATAAATAAACATCAAACATTTAATAAAAACAAAAAACAAACTCCCCATGCAAAAATCAAAACAGCATCTACTCGTCATCATTGAAGGTCGTTTTCTTCCCTGCAAACAAAATAACAACATTTAAGTCGAAACATTATATTATATTATATATTATATAAATACCAACAATTGATAACATTCTCAAGAAAAATACGCCGTGTTAAGTTTAATATTTGCACACCAGTTCCAGATGCAGCCATGCTCGGCTTGTTGAAATTTGAGCGTCCTCTGTTACTTCTACCACGACTACCATCGCCAAAGCGATCTGCTCGGCCGCTGCTTCCAAATCGGCCCCCACCACCATTTCGACCACCACTGCCGAACCGGCCACCGCCGCCATTTCGACCACCGCTACCGAACCGGCCACCGCCGAATCTATCACCGCGCCCACCACTTCTCCCACCACCAGAGGCGTCACCTCTAGGCTTCGCCTCCTCCACCGTCAAACTATACTCTCCAATTTCAGAACCGTTCAATTCTAAAGCTTTGTTGAAGCCATCACTCTCAGTAAAATCGATATAAGCCATCCTATGAGCATGCAGTAATTTGAATAAGCCATTTCAAAAGCATACAAAACATTAACTGAAATAATAAAAATTTAACTGTTCGTGAAATTAACTAGGCCCCCTGAAAACCAAGGGAATAAAAGTAAAAGAGAAACCGACCCTTTAAAACCACCGTCCTGATCTTTAGGAATAGACACTCGAGAAATTTCCCCACAAGAGCCAAAATGATCTTCCAAAGAGCTCCTAATCTGAAATTTAATTATGTTATTGAGATGTGTTATGTGATGTGATGCAGCAGAGATAATATATAATGGGTAACTAAAGTGGGCGGTGAAAACACGTGCCTGGTCTTCTTCTTCGTCTTTATTGAATCCGCGAACAAAAATCGTTTGGCCTTGAGCTCTACCACCCTTCTGGAAGGAATTCGCATCCTTTTCACTAAAACAATTTAAAACAAAATTAATATGCAAGTACCAGCGCTATCAAGCAAAACTTAGAATGAAGGCCATAAATAATTATCCAAGAAAGCTATAAATAATGATCCAACCTACCCACTATGCGGAGTGAACGCCCCCCTTTCCTTTGCAAGGTCAAGTTTCACAGAACGACCCAGCAACTCCTTACCATTCATTTCGCGGAGGGCCTGATAAATTTTTACACAAAATATTCGATTAACAATACAAGCAACTCCTTACCATTCATTTCGCGGAGGGCCTGATAAATTTTTACACAAAATATTCTATTAACAATACAAACTTCCAGTAAAAGCTACAACTAAAGCACCCACATTAGAATAGTATATTCTCAAAGTAGGACCAAAACTCTAGCCGACCAAGCATCGGGACCTTTGCAACTTAGCCATGTTTTATTTATCAACAAAACTAATAACTAAACAGTATTGTAATTACTCTTTGAACTTTTGTCATAAGTATAAAACACAAAATAGCTTATATCAACTGCAACAATAAAATATAATACAAGAATAAAAAAGTATCTCCTTTTAATTGCAACATGTAAGCAAGCAACCATTTTGATGGAACAGCATAGGAGCGCCTAAAATCAACCTAACTCGCTAGTTTTTTAGCAGGTTGGCATATCATTTAATTGGAAACTGAAACAATCAAACTCGAGCCAAGCTCAACTGTATAATCATGCCAAATTTTAGACTTCATGTTTTAGTTGAATAACTCATAAGCCGCTAATGAGCTTTAATAGATTGATTCATTTTCTATAATATAAACCTAACTAAAGGAGTTTATGAATTTAAGTAAAAGTCCATGCATTTGCTTGCTCAAGTTCGACAAAGGAACTAACAAATCGGGCTCAAATTTGAACTCTAAATTGAGCTGAATGAGGCCAAACTAGTCTATTATTCAAAGTTTGAGCCACGTTTCGAGCTTGAATATGAAAAAAAACTATTACTCGACTCGATTCAGTTCATTCACAGCCCTATAGGAAGTCGTATTTAAGTGTTAGAGTCGAAATAAATGAATCCATCAATAATAACCTTTTCTGCTTCTGCTGCTGTAGCAAACTCAACATGACCAAAGCCCCTGAAAGAATTATCCGGGAACATGGAAAAGCGGACCTCAACAATTTCCCCAGCATCTTTGAAAAAATTCTCACTGAATCATTACAATGACAAGTCAGTGTTAAAAAAAGATCGGTCCCCAAGAAAACAATTTACAGCATCTATACTCACACATCAGCTTGCTCAACAGAGTAAGAAAGATTCCCAACAAACAGGGTTTTAGATCCTCTTGTTTGCTCTTTCGGAGTGATAGGTGTCTTGGGCTGCAAAAAAGTGCATATGGAACGTTATTAAAACACATGCATGATGCCAAATCACTTTCTAGTAAGAAGAAAATTTCATTGTTTGTGGTCCCCCCCAAAAAAAAAAGTCAATTCAAAAAATTGGGATTGCATTTCCTTGAACTATTCCCGCGTATCTGACTGATCATGCAAAGACTTGAAAAGCAGTCAAGAACGATAGAGCTTACAGTTTTTTCAATTTTCGAACCTCCTTTCCCTGCATTTGCCTTTGCAGATACAGCACCAGCCATTTCTACATCAGTATCCTGCAATGGCAAAAAAAGTATTTGTAAAAGAGAAGGAAACATTTAAGAAAAAACTCATGCATTAGAGGGCTGAATAATATAAAGGAACAAGGAAATCAATTACAGTGCAACAGAACAAATTTTATATCACACAATCACTTTTAACATACTGGAACTTTGATCTTTTTCTTTTGAGGCTCTCCATCATCACTTTCCTCATCCGAACTGTCATCTTCAGAGCTAGCGTTTTTCTTGGCCTGTAAAAGAGTGTTAACGTGAGTATCATCACTAGTTTCCTAAAAGAAGCTCTAAAGAAGTCGCACACTATAGAGACATAAGGAAATTAAATTTACCTTGCTTGCTTCCGTAGTGGTTCTTTTCAAAGAAACAGCTTTTTTAGGAGCCTGCTGAGGAGGGTAATATAATGTATAAAATAATAATTCATATTAATAATCTAAAATTATCACTACCTAAAAAAATTGGAGATTTTTGAAAGTCTGTTTTCGTTTTCCACCTCAAAAAAAAGACAAAAGAAAAGGATTTAAAAAAATTCAGTTACCAGATAGTAAAAATATTCAGTAAACAAATAACAATTTTCTTCTAACTGAAAAAGCGTAGAAGTGAAAACTACACACTTACCTCATCATCAGAGCTGCTGCTTTCATCATCTGAGTCTGAATCTTCACTGGACTCGACCTTCTTCTTCGCAACAGGCGTCACAGTTTTAGTTGCAATAACATCTTCATCAGAACTTTCACTGTCACTGCTTGATTCATCTTTTCCCTTGACAGCAGCTACATGGCTTTTCTTAGCGAGAGCAGCAGGAGTTTTCTTAGCAGCTGGAGCTTCGTCATCAGAACTTGTTTCGTCTTCAGAATCAGACTCGTCCTTCTTTGCAGCAGCCGCAGGGGCAGTTTTGGCGGGAGCATTCTTCGCAGCAGCAACATCCTCGTCAGAACGAGTTTCATCTTCGGAAACAGAATCGTCACTAGATTCATCTTCCTTCTTGGTAGCTGCAACAGTGACATTTTTAGCCTGAGGTACGGGAGCTTTCTTGGCTGCAGCAACATCATCATCAGAACTGGTTTCATCTTCAGAATCAGATAATTCACTACTTGATTCGTCTTTCTTCTTGTCAGCTGATACAGGGACATTTTTTACTAGAGCTGCAGGGGCTTTCTTAGCAACATCCTCGTCTGAACTAGTTTCGTCATCAGAATCAGATTCTTCACTTGAATCGTCTTCTTTCTTCGCAGCAGCCAAATTACCATTTTTTGCTAAAGGTGTCTTCTTAGGTACACCGACATCTTCCTCCAAACCACTACTATCTTCAGATCCTGCGTCTGCTTTTAAGGCAACAGTCTTCGCAGACACCTTAACCTAGTAACAGTTCCAAACACAAGCGGAAAGATTTACTTATCCTTGTTCTGGCAAAAACATAAACATAACTAGCAACTGAAACAGAACATGCGCGCATCTTTAGAGTGAAACAAGTGGATTGGCATCTTTGTACACACAAAGAATACAAACAAAAAGAAAAGCACAGAACCGTATAAATCGTAACCCCAAAAATCTAGCAATTAAACCTTCAGTTTTTTCTCAGACTCGGAAGAAGTTTCTTCATCAGATGATGTCTCGTCCTTCTTTTTGACAATCTTCTTCTTAGTCTTGATTTCAATCTTCTTTTCCTCCACCAGATCCTTCTTCTGCTTCTTAGCGTCCTTTTTATCTACAACCTCCTCAGCTTCTCTCTTTCCTGTTGTTACACAAACAAAATAACGAAACAAAAATTAGCAATCAAATTTAACTCCCACAAGACACATCTCAACTCACCGATAAAAAAAAAAGAAAAGAAATCAAGAACCAACAACGATTAAACGAACCTTTTTTCAAGGGATTGGCGGGAACAACGGCAGCATCGACCTACAAAACAACCGATTAATCCAATCTTTCAATGGACCAAAAAATACAGCAAAAACAACAGTCAGACAGAGGATATTTCACCTTAGTGGCTGACTTCTTGTTAGATTTGGCCATCGGAAGACGAGTTTCTGATGGTGGCCGGAGAGGTGGAGAAACCCTAGCAGCAAGGGTTTAACGAAAAAAAGGAAGGAGTAGGAGATATTCGAGTTTGTGGCCAATATTGTTGCCTTTATATAGCGATTAATAATTAGAGAAGCGGCGCAAGCCCTCAGCTAGGGTTTTGCTTTTATTTTTATTTTTTTAATAAAAAATTATATAAATTATTTATTATTATATTTATTCTTTTTTTATATGGAACCTTTATTAATTTTTTTCTATATATATTTATAGAAAAGATTTGCGTATCTTGAAGCTTGTTATCATTCTCATTTGGAAGAGTATTGCAAAATAATTCTTTTAACATAAAATTTGTCAACCTTTTATGTATACTTTTTTGAAGGTGCTCGACAAAACTTATAAACTCTAAAAAAAATTGTTTATTAGTTGTTTCAGAGTTTATAAACAATCATAATTCGTTGGTGAAAAATTGCAAACGGCTTATAAGCCGTCGAAAAAATAAGTTGTTTGTTTTGAAAAAAAATGAAATATTCGACATTTTTTTCGCAAAGATCTTATTCTTTGTATTTTACTTCTCCAAAATATCTTTATATGTTTTATTAAATCTTCATTTTATTTTCAATTCTTAAATCATCACTTTATCACTTTATTTTTTAAATCAAATTTAAAATACGATTTTGTTCTATCTTTTTATTAAAATATAAAAACAAAAAATTAAATTTTATTGAATAAATAATTAACTATAATTTTTAAATTTATATTTTATTTACACACATTAAAAATAATATTAAATATTTTCTCCAAAAAATCATTTTTCTAGATATAAATATAAATTAGATTTATATTTTTAAATATTAAAATTATAAAACTGTTTTCTTATTTTTGTATTTTACTTCTCCAAAATATTTTTATATATTTTCTTAAATCTTCATTTTATCTTCACGACTTAAATAATCACTCTATCACTTTTGTTTTTTTATAAAATTTAAAATACGATTTTGTTCTATCTTTTTATTAAAACTTATATAAAAAATTTATTACTATTTTATTGAATAAATTATTAACTAAATTTTTTAATCTATATTTTATTTGCACACGTTCCAAAAATTCAATATTTCTAGATATAAATATAAAATAGATTTATATTTTTAAATATTAAATTGTAGTTTAATATATATATATATATATATAAACTTCTTACATTAGCTCATAATATTAATTTTTTTTTAATTTTGACAATAAAAAAGATCATATAATACTTAACTTATTAACATTTTAAGTTGTTTAAAAAAATTAATCCAAACACTTTAATATTTTACTTTTAAAAGATCTCACGACTTATAAACTTCCACTTATAAAATGTAAGAATTTATAAGCTATTTTAAATAAGTCTAGCCGAACACTTTCTTAATTATTTCGAAAAATCAAGCTTTGCTTTGTCAATTTAAAAAGAGTTTATTGTCTCCAATTTAATTTGATTTCAGAGACTGTAATGCATGAAATGTTACAGGACATGTAAAACAAAGTGTTTGAGGCCTCTGTTCTTGAGTGAAAGCATTCCTGAATGGCACACAATAAACGAGCATATTTCGCACATTCGGCGTTACATTACAAAACTGGAATCAGCCTTTCAAAATCTGCACACAATTAGCACAACTGGTGAAGGTGTCAGAGAAAAGGTAGACAAAAAAATATTAAACCAACTCATGCAAAATTTTGCATGTCGTTTTATAGCTTCTGCAGGGAATAGGGATGCTTAAACTTGTTGCCTAAAACAGTGGAATTGAAATGAGGAATGTACATTTGCTTTACCTTGTTGAGGTCATTACTCATCCTAGATATTTTAGCAAAACTCCATCATTCCCGAGCACAAAGCCTTGTTTGTCACTGATAAACCTGCATTATCGTTCAAAAGATTAATGCCTGGTAGGTTGATTCTATTTAAGATAACGATAAGTGCTTTGGAATTGCAGCATAGTCTCTCTCCCTCCAGCAAAATCCAGCGATCAAAACCAGAACTTCTTGAAAAATATATTTTCCTCAATCCCAGTAGCTCCTGCCCTGGGTAACAGGTACTTAAAATAATATAATAGTATAAGGAAATGAAAGTACTCCAAATTCTATTAGCAGTTCATAAGCATGCTTATATAGTGAGGATGAATGAGCTCACTTTACAGAATATAGATTGGCAGCAATGTTGTCGGCTGCTTTGTCACGGATCCATGTCTTCCCACTGTTCGTAGTTTTTAAAAGAATTCCACTTCCACCAGCAGCCCACGCTTCATCCTATGAATTACATCAGCCAAACGATGATCAGTATCAGGTACGTGTAGTTATTCTCATCATTTCTTGTTTAACAAATACGTATATAGATTACTGTATTAATAATAATCTAAATTACTGATCAGTGGTTTTTTTCTATCCGAACAGTTAAAAAACAGACCATGTTGTACCTTTGAGCGGTATCCAACATCGAGAATCCCAAATCCACGGCTTTGTACTTGAACTTCCTCAAAATCCTCCGTTATCTGAAAATGTGGAAGATGCCAAGTTTAAAAATAGAGATGAAATTAAATTGAAACTGAATGCTAACTCACGGCAACAGTAAGCCAAAAACTCAAAGTAAACGAGGGATGAATTTATAGCCGACATAGTGTAAATAGTAAATACATGGATTATGTATGATGCTTCCAGAAGAGGAATTCACCCACCCCTGTGCCCTTACTGAGGTATAGTCCACCACCACGTACAAGAAGCCAAAGGCCACCATCAGCTCTCCAGCCCATGTTCTGGATTCTTCTAGCCACAGCCCTGTTGTGCGGTTGCCAGAACGCCTATGATCATGCATTGACCTTAAGATTTTTCCAATCTTCTCAAGTATATTTCACATTGAAACTTACTAGTAAATTGGTTTCATAAATTTACTTAACTCAGGGACCAAGAAAATAGAAACACAAAAACTCTTGTTAGACGGTGTCACGGGTCAGTTTTGTGAGACCGAAACATTACCTTTTATTGTAAACATAAGCAAAGTTGACCCGTCTCACGAATAAAGATCTATGACACCGTCTTCCAAGAGACATGCTCAGATACAAATATTTTACGGACTTTAAAATGTAAACCTGAACTGGTTCTACAAATCGCAGATCCATCCAATATGAATCTACTGACCGAATGTACAAAGACAGAAATTTCACCTGACCAGGTTCCCATGTCAAATAGAAGTTACCACGACTTGAAACAGCAACATATTTTCCTTCAGGTGAGCGATTCACGGAGCTGAAAGTGCCTGTATAGTAGCTTGCACCACTGATACCACTGGATACTGTTCTGAAATAGCATTAAGAATGTAGAAGTAATTGATAAGTTCAGAACTTAAAGAACAGGCAGAGAAACTTGAATTATTGATACGAGTAAGAACTGTTATGAATCAGCATTTGGTTACAAAGAAATAAATTTTACGTTTTGCAGTGGTAAAGCAAACATTGATCATAAAAACTTCTCACTTCATTATCCAATAAAAGGACTTCTCCTGCTTTTTTTTTACTCTGAGAATAGACACGAAAAGATTGCCAATAAAACAGAAAAAGTATTTAAAAAATGACTTCTAGTAGAAGGACATGTGAATGGTTTAAAAAGGGTGAATAGAAAGCGAAATGTCAATGTCTATTGATGATGTAAGAATGAGAGAGCATAGCCTCAATAAAAGTAGATTATGTCTGCTGGAACTTTTCAGGTTCGTAATCTTAATTTTGATGTTAACAAAACTTGTTATTTTGTATTACTAATGTTTTACCTTAGTGTGCAGAAGCTTAGATCAGTTACGAGTTGTTTAGATCACAAACTGAAGACCTAACTGATCGCACAAACTGAATCAGGCGAACTGATACGTCAAATGAGTAGTTCAGCAGACTGTCCAGTTGATAGGTAGCTCAGCAGGAGAACCTCAGAAGCCCGGCCAGTCGAAGGAGTGTTCAACTAATGAAGAAAGCCAACTGATCAGTTCAACTGAATGAGAGTGAAATCAGTTCAACTGACGAGTCAACTGATTTCACCAGCCCAACTGAAGATCAGTTCAGCTGACTAGTTCGGAACATCAGTTAATAATCTTTCAGTTGTAGATGAAGACAAACTCATTCAGTGGATTCCAGCTATACACAAAGGTACAAAGCAATTGTCCAGTCAAAAGACAATAATGAACGTTGCATCAGAGCATTAAAGACAAACGCTTCAGAAGAGCAGTCGAAAAGTCGAGACACGGAGTCCAAGACACGAATTCAAGATGCAACAGATACAATGATTGAGTCTCACTGTACGATCAGTTTCTCGCCTATAAATAGAAGATCAGTGAAGACCAAAATACAGAGAGCGAGTGAAGATACAAAGGAAAAGGGCTTGCATATTGCATATATAGCTTACAAGAAGCAATCAGCCCAGAGGGTCACCTCAACGTGTTATCAGCTTAGATAAGAAACAAATTTCCCTCAGTGTGTGGGAACACCTTTCCGGTGTTTTCTTTGTTCAGTTCCCACACACACACACACACACCGCCTCCACCCAAATACAGTCTTGCATAAAGACGTTAAACTTGTGTATGTAGTCTTTGACATACAGACGCTAAAAAAGTGTTGGCTGGAAGGTGCTGCCTTTAGTCTAGGCTAGGAGTTCAGTTGAGACAGTAGTGTAAATCCTAAGCTGAGTGGGTTTGTACAAGTAGTGTATAAATCAAAGTCTTCTAGTAGATCCTACCCAATGTGGTAGAAGAGCATGGCGTAGGAGCAGTTGAAGTCTTCGAACATCCATAAACATATCTTGTATATTTAACTGATCAACTGCTGATTTCAAACTGACTTGATCAGTTAGAGCATCTGTCTGTTCAGTTCTTGCCGTAACTGAACTGATATATGCGACAACGAATCCGCTGTTTTTCAGTTATTCAGTTTACATAAGTTAAAATGTTTTCTAATTTAACAGTCTTCTTCACGAAGGATTACTTCGAGTTTCTTCCACTTGGTTTTTAACCAAACTCGATTTAATTTATCGGTGTTAACATTCTTAGAACACGAGCTATTGCAGCTCATTGAAGAATATTGTGTTTGAAATGCCTTCAAAGGCACCAGCACGTGATCCTTCAATTGATATCAGAGCTAGTTGTTCTAAGAAGAACATTTGAAAAAAACTGTGTTTTAAAATATATTACTTTAAAATAGTGTTAAAAGATATTTAAAAGTATTTCATACTATTTTCAAAACTATTTGAAAATGATTATCTATCACTCATTGCGAAGGGTTGAGAGGATTGGTTCTGCAACCAACATTGTCGTCACTTCTTTCGACTCATAGCTTTGGGGTTTTAATCAGCTTGCAGGGTCCTGAGCGTCATCTGTCAAGATACACGGCTAAATTGTTCGATGAACAAGATTTCAGTTGCAAACCTTCCAGGTCAGCTGTTCTTCAGACGAAACTCATCCATGTTGGGATGTTGGTTGAGTAAATCACCAGCTCTATCCCGCTTGAGCCTAGTTTGAGTCTGCTCGACCAGTTAGCTAGCAAAGAGATCAAGTTCAAGGCAGATTAGCTCGTTTCTCTAGCAAATTGAACTCACGACCGGTGCACCATTTCAAGCAGTCAAGACAACCAGTTGTTAGTATATCTAGTTCTGTCACACATAAACCAACTGATATCTGTTGTTATTTAAAATATGCTATTGTAGTAGCAATTTTTCTTTCAACTAATGTATGCACTCAAATGTAAAAATAAAAGGAAATTTATTTGATTAAATAAGCATCGTGTTTATCCAGCTGTGTTTCGTTGTGACTGAATGAATATTTCCAGATTTTTTGTCTACGTTGCTTGGATGACTATAACTTCTGAATGAATGCTTAGATAATTACTTCTCAAATACGAGCTTTTATTCATTTTTTGAGGGGGAGTTTTTCTTGTACTCTCAAACTGAAAAATTGTTTTTTAATCAGTTTTTAAAAATTCAGTTGTTAAGGAGGATCCTTCTTTTCTTCAACTGAAGATGTTCTCTTAAATTTTTTATTTTTTTGAGTTTTTTTAATTCAGTTTTTGAGGAGTAGTTTTTCTTTTACCCCCGGTCCTTAAATCGTTTTTCAAAACCATCTTTAATTCAGTTCTTAAGGGAGAGCTTTTAACGATGCTTAAGTGGACTAGCCCTTGAACTGAATATATTGTTCTTAACTGATCAAGTTTTGTGATCATCAAAAAGGGAGAGATTGTTGGAAATTTTCGAGTTCCCAATCTTAATTTTGATGTTAACAAAACTTGTTATTTTGTATTACTAATGTTTTACCTTAGTGTGCAGAAACTATGATCAGTTACGAGTTGTTTACATCACAAACTGAAGACCTAACTGATCGCACAAACTGAATCAGACGAACTGATACGTCAAATGAGTAGTTCAGCAGACTGTTCAGTTGATAGATAGCTCAGCAGGAGAACCTCAGAAGCCCGGCCAGCCGAAGGAGTGTTCAACTGACGAAGAAAGCCAACTCTGATCAGTTCAACTGAATGAAAGTGAAATCAGTTCAACTGACGACTCAACTGATTTCACCAGCCCAACTGAAGATCAGTTCAGCTGACTAGTTCGGAACGCCAGTTAAGAATCTTTCAGTTGTAGATGAAGACAAACTCATTCAGTGGATTCCAGCTATACACAAAGGTACAAAGCAATTGTCCAGTCAAAAGACAATAATGAACGTTGCATCAGAGCAATAAAGACAAACGCTTCAGAAGGGCATTCGAAAAGTCGAGACACGGAGTCCAAGACACGAATTCAAGATGCAACAGATACAATGATTTGAGTCTTACTGTACGATCGGTTTCCCGCCTACAAATAGAAGATCAGTGAAGACCAAAATACAGAGAGCGAGTGAAGATACAAAGGAAAAGGGCTCGCATATTGCATATGTAGCTTATAAGAAGCAATCAGCCCAGAGGGTCACCTCAACGTTTTATCAGCTTAGATAAAAAGCAAATTTCCCTCAGTGTGTGGGAATACCTTTCCGGTATTTTCTTTGTTCAGTTCCCACACACATACACACTCTCACCGCCTCCACCCAAATACAGTCTTGCACAAAGACGTTAAACTTGTGTGTGTAGTCTTTGACAAACAGACGTTAAAGAAGTGTTGGCTGGAAGGTGCTGTCTTTAGTCTATGCTAGGAGTTCAGTTGAGGCAGCAGTGTAAGTACTAAGCTGAGTGGGTTTGTACAAGTAGTTGTATAAATCAAAGTCTTCTAGTGGATCCTACCCTGAGGTGGTAGAAGGGGTGACTGTAGAAGCAGTTGAAGTCTCCGAACATCCATAAACATATCTTGTGTATTTAACTGATTAACTGTTGTTTTCAAACTGACTTGATCAGTTAAAGCATCTGTCTGTTCAATTCTTGCCGTAACTGAACTGATATATGCGACAACGGATCCCCTGCTTTTCAATTATTCAATTTACATAAGTTAAAATGTTTTCTAATTTTTTATCATGTATCACAAGCACTAAGGGCTATGGCTCGGTTGGTAGAGCAACTCGTTTACACGTGCGCCAATGTTTTCCAGGGGAGTCCATCATACAATAAAAGAAATTGATCTTATTGAGAAATCGATGTCTTACTCCAGAACTTTAAGGGAACAATAGCCTGACAAACGGTTCAGTCCGATTTTGGTGCCCCATTTAGGTACCAAAGAGACCCCATCATTGATTTGAGATATTGATAAGGTGAATGAATACCAGTACATTCAATGCTAGGCATAATGAGTATAAGGTCCTCAAAAAATATCTTTTCGTCCTATGAACTTTAAGGTGTATGAAGTTACTTCGAGTTTCTTCCGCTTGGTTTTAACCAAACTCGATTTAATTTATCGGTGTTAACATTATTAGGAACGAGCTATTGCAGCTCATTGGAGAATATTGTGTTGCCTTCAAAGGCACCAGCACGATCCTTCAATGTCTAATCAGTTTGGTACACTCCATGTCTTTGCAACATATAAGTTTGTATTAGAGGAAGTCTCAATAGCAGTTTTTAACAAATTTTACTCTGCTTTACCGTTTTCCCATGATGCAAATAAACAAGATTCATTTCTAAAAAAATTTGTATAAGAGATACCAACTGGACATAAGGGCTCGGAAGATATTCACCTATTCAGAGTAGCCGAAACCGACTCCTGGACAGCAGCCTTCCAGTTGTATCCTCTATTTGATGTAACATATATCGCACCTTGATCTGTTACCATTTCTGAACTCTTATCTCCAGTGGCTTCTATATATACCTGCAATTACCAAAACAATTATTACTGGATAACTATCATGGTGTGGAATATAATTCTAAAATGCATTTAATTTTTATAATATCAAATTTTACATAAAACAAAATAAAAAAATTAATCACGGAGCCCAACTATGCCATGTTCATCGAATTCACTAATGAAGGGAAATTTATTAATATAACTCCACTACAGATAATTCAAGTTAAACAAACAGATTTACTTAGACAAAATAATATATTTCTGAAAATTATAAATGAAGGATAAGTAAATCAATTTCTGTTTTTGATTCTTTATACAATTGATAGAATACCAACTAAGGAGTGAATATAAAAGGAAGAGGCCAGATGGGACTCCCCAACATTTTAAAAAACATCAACAAAATGTATAGTATATAAGTGGTGATAGATTAAGCAGGCAAGAGGCCTCTAAGGGATTCTTTTTTCTTAGACTACAAGGAAAATTTAATTGAGAATAAAACCCAACTAAGAACATCTTAAACAACATCAATTTGCACACATATTTTCTTCCCAGAACGGCTACAATTCATTTCACCATCGAAGCCATCTAGAATACGAGGTTCAGTCATATTTGTGCGAGTTGCATGTGATCTCTGGAGTTGTATTTACCCATCTTTGCATCAATACTCCCAACACGACATTTGTTCCCTGGATTGATGACATTCCCATAAACGGCCATCTCAATATTGTCAAGTTCTTCATTACTGAACTTAATGTTACAAGAATAACCTTCAGTAATATTTGATCAAAGCCATTTTTGTTGGATTTCAACCTATTTACCCTGGTTTGAAGAAGGTATAAAGACCTTTACAAACAATATTTCCAACTGCATCCATTAGCCATCTATCGGGATCTTGACCAGGGACCAACTTCGCTTCATCCCAGCACATTTTCTTAGTCTTGGAGTCAAAGAATCTAGGTCTCTCAACCTTGTCTCTTGTTGTACCACCTCCACGATGAAAATGAATTAAGGAAAGGCAAATGTCATCTCTCTCTCATTCTGAGTGTGTGCGTGCGTGCATTTTCTTCTTTCAAATTTCCATTTCTTGCGTCTGTGTCAGAAGTTACAGCACAGGCATTGAAAGAAGAACAAAGATCTGTTCGGTATAAAAATGACGAAAACATATGTTTGGCATATTTAACACTGTAGAGCTGTACAAAATGAGGGCCATTAAAAACTTGAAATAGGAAAAAAAAAAAAAAGTCGATGTTATGAAGCACGTTCCATAACGATGTTCTCAGAATAAAAAGCTCAGAACCAATACTGTAATAAGGAGTGGCCAAGTACAGTTAAAGAAATCACTTGAGAATAAGTAACAAAGGAAAACTAAGAAGATTTGTGGAGTTACCATATCGCCAGGAAGTTGAGAACTTAAGGGTATGCGTTTCCATGTCTCTCCAGCATCATCAGTATACAGCAGAATAGCTGGCTTGCCAACGATCCAACCTTCCTTGCCTTTGAAACTGATGGAGTTAAATCTATAGTTGAAATCTTCATCTTCAGCAGAGGGAACGGAACGTGAAACCCAAGTACTTCCTCCATCTTTTGTCTCTAATATAGTTTGCCTAGTCCCCAATAGAAAACCTGTCAAATCAACCAATCCGATCAAAACAAAAATCAAAATGTAAACTTCAAACTCAACCAAATCGTTAACACATCACGTAGTAGAGAGAGAGAGAGAGCGTTAACACATCACGTAGTAGAGAGAGAGAGAGAGAGAAAAAAAAAAAAAAAGAGGAACCGTGAGAAGGGTCGTCGGGGACAAAAGCAATGTCGAGGAGGACAACACCAGGATCAATGGGGAGGTAAACCCTTTCCCAGGCGGAGAGCACGTCTTCCGCCGACAACGCCTTGTTACCAAGTGGGTAAAGCGTGACTGCGGCGGCGGCAGCTGTGTTGAGTGCTATCAACTGGCGGCGGGTGATGGAGCTACTACTCTGCTGAGGAGGTGGGGAGTCATTGTACGTGGCCGAGACAGCAGGAAGACAGCGACGGCGAGCCCGACGGGAATGACATAATATGCTGATGGAGGGATAATTCGAGAGCGTCGCCATTGTTGTTAATTCTTCTTCTTCGGCTTTGTGTGTGCGGTGGTGAATGGAGATTGTCTACTATACTGTGTTCCGTTATCCGCGTCCTTTAAAATAATTAAAAAAATTAAAATTGGAATACTTAATATAAATTTCTTCATTTCGAAGTTTTGGGTGACTCATGGATTGGAACATCCAATTATAATAAACAATTTCAAGAAAAAGCATTATTAAGTTATTAATTATTTATTAAAAAATATTATTTTTTATCTCAAAAATACAATTTTTCACGAGATTGAATATTATTTCGTAAGAGAGGTGCTAGATTTTTTTTTTATTATTATTTTTGTAGTCTAAAAAGAAGAGATATATACATTGGATATTATTTTTCAAGAAGTTAAGATAAAATTGTTCTTTCGCTTAAATAAACAAGAAAAGAAGAAGATTGCTTTTAAGGAGTAAATTGAAATATCACTAATTTAATTTACATAAAAATTGTGGTAAGTCGGTCTCATTGATCGATTTTGTGAGATTAGTCAACCTGACTCGATTCATTAAAAAATTATTTTTTATTCTTTTTAAAAAAATAATATTTGAGATCGTTTAACAATATATCGTTTTTAAATTTATTGTACAAACTTAGCTCCTTGATTATTTTTTTATATTATTCAATTGCGTCATAAATTTTGAAATAGGAAATAATTTTCTCTTATCAGAATCCTCTTCCCTCATAGCACAATAATTTTAAATTTTTTATTTTAATAATTTAAAATTCAAAATTTATTTTTGGTTAAAATATGTTATTAATAATATAATTTAAAAATTAAAATTTTATTTTTGGTTACAAATATATGTTGTGATCCATATCATAATAAAAAAAATTTATTTTTTTTTGTTTTTTTATTCTGATAATTTTTTTTAAAAAATATATTCTCTTGTTAATTTTTCTTTTATAATTTTTTCAGCTCTTTTAAAAATGTTATTTAAGTTAAATTTTTTTTGTTATATTTATGTTATTTCGGGCTAACGTTAAAAAAACGATAGTACGGCTAAACTTTTTTTTGGATTTTTTTATATCATAGTTCTTTTATAATAAAAAAAACTATCTTTTCTTTAATTTTTCTTAGTCCTTTTACAAAGATTTATTTGAAAGTTAAATTTTTTTTGTTACAAATATGTGATCATCTACTTAATCACATATTTGTAACAAAATAATAATAATAAAATTTTAACGTTTAAACAGAGGAATTTTTTTTACAACTTTTAAAAAAATGAGAAAAATTAATAATATAAAAAAGGATAAAATAGTTTTTTAAAAAAAAATTATAATATAAAAAATCCAACAAATTAAAATATAAAAAGTTTTAATTGTGCTGTTGTTTTTTTGACTTGTTCAGTTTTTTTCTTTTTTACATTTCCTAGAAATTGGATTATTTCGTATATCCCTTAAAAAAATATTTCTTGTAAAAGTTATATTTTTATTTTTATTAAAAATATATGATTAATTGGATTATGATCACATATTTGTAAAAATAAAATAAAAAATTGATTTTCAATTAAATTTAAAAAAAATATTACGTCTTTTTAGAGCAACTCCAATCCTTGCTCCACAATGGAGTTGCTCCATTGTGGAGCAAGGATTTTCACTCCAATCCAGCACCAAAAATGGTGCTGGACTAGAGTTGCTCTAAAAGCAACTCTACATGTGGCGCAGCACACATCTATTTTATTTTTATTTTTAATTTTTTTTTGTTTTTTAATAATTATAAATATTTAATATTCTATTATATATTAATTATATAATTAATATTTTTATTTTTAAATTTTTAAAATAATTTATTCTTGAAACATAAATAATAATTTAAATTTTTTTAAAATTTTTTTAAAAATTAAATAGATTGTATAATTCTATTTTTTTTAATCGATTTTCTAATAAATAATGAAATAATATAATTACATTTATTATGTATAATTGTGTAATGAAATTATAAATAGTTATTATTGAATTAAAATTAATATTATAAGAATATTCTGAGAATATTTTTTTTTAGTGTAGAATGTAGTGTAGATAGGTTGGAGATGAATTTAGTGTTACACTATTGTAGTGCAGAATGTAGAGCAATGGGTTGGAGATGGTCTTACCCTACAGCACCATCTTCCCTAGTTGTTGGATGTGATTGATTGCACGAATTCCTAGTTATTGAATTTTCATAAAGTAGAAGGGAATCGTAGTGCAAATGTATAGAAATAATTTTAAGGGTTAATTGTGTATCAGTACCCAATATAAAAGAACTTGTGTTTTGGTACCTGGTGAGAGAAAAGAAGTTTAAAAATGCCAAAAAAGCCCTTGTCTTTTATTTGATTTTAATTGATCACCGCGCTCCCGAAAATGGTATCAGAGCTAAAGGTTGATTTATTTCAAACACAAAAATTTATGATTACTAGTAACTGATTGTATGAGAAGGAGAATTTTGAAGAAAGTATGAATCCGAACTTCGGTTCAAGGAAAATAATTTACAAGGAATATTCCAATAATTTGGAATATAAAAAAGTACATCTAACTATTGTTAGATATCAGAAACAGAAAGGGAAGCTACTGCACCCTCAGGTAAAATCTCAGGTAAACTTATGATTCAAAATAATAAGTTTCTGGAGATAGATCCAGATTCCTCTAAGCTCTCTTTAGATCTTAGAGAAATTCAGAAGACCGTCCAAAATTATGGCAATATGCTATATTTTGTACCGCAACGAGTTGAGAAAATCCTTGAAACCCAAGAAGAAATTCTGGGATTATTAAAGGATATTCAAACAAGAATTCAGAAACTGGAACAACAACCAAGTTCCAGTAGAAGAACTTCAGGAGGCTGGTTACCACCATCCTTTGGTACTGAACCTTTGTTACCTCAACAAGGGAAGGCCAGAGTGGTGTCAAAACCATTAACTGAAGAAGAAAAGATGATCAATCTAATCAAGTCTATTTCAGAAAAGAAATTTATCTGATGACAACTTTAGAAATGATTGGTTTAGAGGATCTACAAGAGCTCGCAGAATCTTTCGCAAATCTCAAAGTAGTAGATCTAAAGATGAACACAGCAGTGGGTGAAACACCACCTGCTATAACATGGTCATCTTCTCAAGAACCACCAAGGGAAAGTGTGGGATCTCAAAATGTAAACATGAGAGAATCTCAATCTGATTTCCATACTGGTGGAGGATCACTTCCAGCAGGGACAAAGGCAAGGAGAAATCAAATTCCTTTGCACCAAACACCCTATGGGAAAACTGTTTTAGATCCTATACATCCTTACGGGGTTATGCTTAACCTTGATGTATTAGACTTCAAAAATAGGGAAGATCTCATAGATGATTGGACATCTGCTATGAGAATTGCAGCAGGAACACTCGATCTCAACAAAGAAGGATTCATTAAACTTTTAGAAATGAGTCTTATGGGATCAGTAAAAATTGCTTGGGACATGACTTCAATAGACATGAAAGATTCAGTCCTAGCTGGTGAATCTCTTAGTGAGATTGCTGGAAAAATGGCCACCCTATTTAAAACATATTTTATAGGGGTAGACTATTTCAATAGTCAAGATACAGAGAAGAAGAAGAAATACACTCAAGCTCTGTATAGTCTTGAATTACATGACATATGTTTGGTGGATGAATACATTATGTTATTCACCAAATATAGATGGATTTCAGGAGTCGAAGAAGATATAGCTATGCAGCTTTTCTTCGCAAAAATGCCAAGCCCTTGGAGAGAAATGCTCATAAGGGAATATGTACCTAGTAATCCAGATACGTTGGCAAGAAGAGCCTCTTTCCTTAAAGGAAAATTGGCAGAATGGTGTCACATGGCAGCATTACAAAAGAATTACAAACGACTAAGGGATATCAACAAAAGAACTCCTTTGTGTTGTAAAGAAAATGATCTTCCAACGATTATTGGGAGTAAACCACAGAAGCATAAAAGGAAACGTTTTAGGACTCATCCTTATGCACGAAGTGGAAGAAGTTCTTGGAAACCAAGAACCGTATGGTCTAGACAGAAAGCCAGATCTTATAAATCTGGACAAAGAAGCGGACCATCAAGAAGTAGGATATCATCCCAAGCATCGAGTACCTCTCGAAGCACAGGAAGAACACCTACCAAGAAAACTTTCAGAAGGGCTCATACTAGGGCCAATGAAAGTTTCAAAGACTGTAATTGCTGGACATGTGGAGCAAAAGGTCATATCTCGACCAACTGTCCAGAAAATGAAAAAAGAGGTATTAAACGCTTTGATTCTACCCTGGATATAGAAGAAGCAGTTTACTACCAAGATCTTATTCAAGTATACCGATTTGAGGACATCGCCTCAGATGAAAGTATATATGAAGAAGAAGAAGTCTTAAGTCAGGAAGAATCTGATGAAATAGAATCGGAATCTGACTGAAGACGAGGTGTTTCGACACGAAACACATGAAGATCTGTCTGGATTTTTTAGCCAGACAACAATATCTCATAACATGGTTCAAAGAATCATGAGAGAAAATCCGAGTCTACAGAGATATCAAGGTTTCTCTGCAGGACAGGTAGAAAAGTTCTTAGGAAGTCTTGGCCTAAGAAACAGAAAGCATCATCTAATCTATAAAGTTTCTAGAAGGGAAATGGCAATCCCGATGGAACTTACAGGAAATAGAATGGAGATGCAGTTAATTCCTTCCGAAGAAATTAAGGAGGAATTACAAAAACTCAAGATAGAAGTAGCAAGGACTATGTCCTGGATTCATATCGGAGCAATCCAAATTATGATAAAGGCTACTTTCAAAGAAGGAATAGATTCACCAATTGATATTGCTATATGCGATAAAAGAATGAGGAATCTACAAGATTCAGTACTGGGAACAATCTCAGGAAATCTATGTACAGGAAAAATTGTAGGAGTAATATATCCAAGGATAGCCTACAACCTGGTAGATCGAGATTTCAGCCGAGCCTTGACATTGCATCAGAACTTCAAGGAAAAAAGGTTGATGAAAGAAGGTAATAGACCATATTCTATTACCTATCAAATTTCATATGCTCTATCTAATACACATCATTCTGAATTGTTTATTAGAAACGAGTTCATTGAAATCCCTGAGATATTTGGAAAAGTTGCTCAGGCAATCTATCCAGAAAGAGTCGAGTTTCCTTTAATACAGGAAACAGATATTCAGATCCAAGACAAACCGATTCTACAAAGGAATCAAAGTCTCAGATTGGAGTCAAGAAGACTATCTTTTCAAGGAGATAGAATTACAAGCTATAGATGGGATAAAAAGCCTGTTATAGAAACCCAACAGGAGTTGAAAAGTTTTTCTACAATAGGAAAACTTAGAGGCCCAGAAGGGTGGAAGGAGTTAGAAATAGTATTTGACATTACAAAGCAAAGGAATCAATTTCCTTGTAATTCAATATACTATTTGGAACAACCGATGATAGGAACTTACCAAGGACTGATTAATATTGGAGAATTGGAGGTTCACATTCAAGGAATTCCAGGGAAAGAATCAGATCGACTGATTCTTGGACTAGAGTTTCTCGAGGAACACAAACCTTGGAAACGTCTAGAGTATGGAATGGAGTTTATGGCAGAAGATAAAATGTGGAAAATCCAATGACCACAAGTCCATTCTCCATATACATTCCGATAGGAATGTTATATGAAAAGTATAAGGCAGAATATTTTGCTGCTTATATTGATTCAGGTGCTGGAATCTACACAGCAAAAAGAGGGATTTTTCCAAATAATTTGGAAGAAGAATTACCAAAGATTGCTGGAAGAGATTTTTCCAGAAGAATCCTAATCTTATGTAAAGGGATTAAGATGACTGAAATTATGATTGGCGGTGCTGGTCAAACACCTTGGTATAAGGTAAAGACACCACCAATTTATTTTCATGATACAGGAGCAGACATATTGTTAGGAAATAATTTCCTACAAATGTTTAAGTCCTACACACAAGAAAATGAGACTAGAAGATTAGTGTTCACAACACCATGTGCTCACAAAATCATAGTCCAGAGACTACGAGAGGCATTTTACAGAAAATTGCCAATACAGTTTCGCAGCAAGCGTGGTGATTCAGGAAAGTTTCTGAACCCAAAAATGAAGGATTCTAGACGGTTTGGAGAAACAATGCTTCAGTTGAGAGCAGATAAAGAACTCCAACCAGAAGATATAGAATACCTTAAAATAACTCTACATACAAATGAAGTAGAGTTTGAAACTGAGGTATCATTGGAAGATGTCAAGAAGAGGATCAGAGAAAATTATAATGAAGATCCCTTGGCATGGTGGGATAGAAATCAACTCAGGGCTTGCCTTAAAATCAAGGAAGGCAAAGAGTATGAATTTGTCCGTTGTAAACCCATCCCAATGAATATCATTGATCAAAGGGATATGCAGATTATAATCAAGGAACATTTGGACATTGGTTTGATAAAGGCAGGTATGTCGCCATATAGCAGTCCAGGTTTTCTGGTAAGAAATCATGGTGAGATAAAAAGAGGAAAACCCAGATTGGTTATTAATTATCAAGAAATTAATAAAATTCTGGAGTTTGATGGGTATTTTATACCAAGCAGAGAACATCTAATTAGTTGCATACACAATGCAAAGATATTCTCTAAATTTGATTGTAAGTCCGGATTTTATCAGATTCGGATGGAGGAAGGAAGCAAGAAATTCACAGCTTTCTCCACACCTTAAGGACACTATATCTGGGAGGTATTACCAATGGGATTGGCTAATTCACCACAGATATTTCAAAGGAAAATGGATAATCTTTTTAAAGATTATTTTAAGTTTATGTTTGTTTATATTGATGATGTTTTAATAGCATCCAAATATATGAATGAACATGTTAAACATTTGGAGATTTTCTCTAATGTTTGCAAGAAAGGAGGACTGGTTTTATCTGAAAAAAAAGCAGTCATTGCTACAAGAAAGATTGAATTCCTTGGAATTGAAATCGATGAGTCAGGAATAATTCTGCAAGACCACATAGTCGAAAAGGTGCAGAATTTTCCAGAAAGTCTCAAAGACAAGAAACAACTTCAAAGTTTTTTAGGAGTTGTTAATTTTGCTGGGATGTTTATTAAAACCTAGCAAAACACAGGAAGGTGTTCAGTCCATTATTGAAAAAATATGCTAGATTTATATGGACAGACGAACACACAAAAGGACTTATCCATTTAAAGGAGGTTTGCAAAAATCTTCCGAAAATGGCTATTCCTCAAGATGAAGATGATCTGGTATTATATACTGATGCTAGTGATCATTGGTGGGCAGCAGTTCTTACGAAGCTCACCCCAGAAGAAGAACAACCATGCAGATATTGTAGTGGGTTATTCTCAGATGCAGAAGCCATAAGATGGCATATCAACGAAAAGGAATTTTATGCAGTAAAGAGGGCTTTTGAAAAATGGCCATTATTTCTACTTGCAAAGAAAAATTCACTTTGAAAGTTGATAACACACAAGTTAAAGCCTTTTTAAGGAATATAATTGAGTCTAAACCTGAGAAGGCTAGATTATTACGATGGCAAGCACTATGTCAGAATTATATTTTTGATATTGTGATAATTAAATCTCATGAAAATATTCTTGCAGATTTTTTAACAAGAGATGGACAGCATTGACATTGATGCTATTATCAAGATGCAGAGGCATTTGAGGGAACACCTTGAAATGCTTCAAACCGAGTTTAACAAGTTGGCCGTTAACGCAGAAATTGCGGGAAGGCTACAACAAGCTGATAAGAGAATTGTCTCTGATCGAATTACAGGTTGTTTACAGGCATATACTCAGTTATGGTTTGTAATGCAAAGGCCTATCCTCCAGGGCATTGAGAAGCCATTGGTTTCACAGATGGAGAGTTTTCGAGTACAGGACTCTATACCTGTAGCGGGGGATTCAAATACCCCTTGCACAAGTGTTAAGTCGGGATCATCACCAGATGAGTCGGCCAAAACAAAAATGGAGACTCCTGATCATTATCTTGAGTCATCAAGTCAACCCTTCACCTCGGTAATTGAAGAGGGAGAGATCAACCTTAGGCCTCGTATTGACAAAGGCAAATCTAAGGTTGGTATTAACGAATCAACAATTTCTCCATTTCAGGTCTATCAGCAGAATTGGGAGAAATTAAAAACAAGAATTGGCATTAACCCAGCTACCAATAGGGTTGATGTTTCAGGAAAATATCCAATGGTATGGATGAAACAAAATTCATATCCAAAGGAGGTCAAGGCATGGTATGAATTCGGGGCTCTTGCCTCAGTTTATACAACATCACCCAGTTTTCCGGAAATCTCATGTTTACCAAAGTGGATCCAGGAAGCTGTTCACGAGACTTGGGCAAATAATGATTATTTGTCCAGAGGAGATGTTTTGGAGCTATACTTTTTTAGTGCAGCACCAGAACCAGCAGGAAAGGGTTCTCATGAAGCCTTTCATTTCATCAAGCTAAGGAGGCCGGATACAAATGTCCAAAAATTTATCAAGGATCCTCCAACAGAAGAAACACCCCTGGTTGCTTCAATTTCTGAAGATGATATGTCTACCAGAAGAGCTTGGGGTCTATGGGTCTGTCTCACTGAGATGGACAAAGTCAAGTTTCCGTTCAAATTTTATAATCATTCAGTGAACGGATCATTCCTGTTAAATACCATGACAGGAAAAACAACAAGTTTTGCAGAAGATTTATTCGAGAAAAAGAGAAATCTTTTGTGGAACAGCAAGCTGCCGGCTAGTAATGAAACTCGCCGAAAATTCTGTAATATGGCACACATAGGAAGATGGTCAGAAAACATCTGTCTGGAATGCCAAAACCAGAAGGAACCAGAATTCGGTAAAGGATTCAAGCCGAGATCTGATCGGAAACACTTTACCGATACCAGTACAAGTGGGGATGGACCACATTCACGAGGAAACCGAAAGCCAAAGATTCCTCGACAAAATTAAAAGGCACATGTGAGCATCCCACCAAGAAAAGAAGGACCACCATGTGAAAAATCATGTGAGTGGAATTCAAGGACCACCAATAATCGGTGGAAAATGACAAAGGACATTGGATACCTTATCTTTAAAGATAAAAAAATCTAATAAAAAGACGAGAAACTGGACCCAAATAAATCTATAAATAAGACCAAATGGGAACCAGTAACTCTTACCAGATTTAAACCAAACTTGGAAACCAAATGTATTTTTCATATCTCAGAGTTTCCAGGAAAAGGATTAAGGGAACAAGAAAAGAGCTGAAAAATTTTAAAGAATATCAAAAGAAGCTCAAAGAAGCAGGGAAAGAAATTCAAGCTGATCTGATCCAAGTGCATATAAACTATATATGCCGACAGATAAAACTTCAAGAAATGACTAGTTCTAGATTAATAATCTAGAAAAAGACAAAGAGGGAAGAGGACCACTTAACCACCATCTGGTCCCCAAGCAAGCTGTAAAGGTTTATGAAGGTTTGAAATCCGAGTTTCAAATCCGAAGGAGCCTTCTATAAATAACGGGCAGAAGGAAGATGAAGGCATCGATCAACCTCTTCATTTTTCTTCCAAAACCATTTGTAATATTTCCTTTCAAGTTTATGAGTGTTGGAAGTTCAGCTACTATTAGTAGCTAAACAAGTTTTTCCTCCTCTACAGGAGGTTACTATGTATTAATAAATGATCTGTGTTTGAATAAAAGAGATATTTTGCTCTAGCCCCTCTCATGTATTAATTTCAAAATTTTATTTTATACTGTACACTCTAAGATAGGAAACGAATTAGAGTTGTACCAAGTACTGCTGAAGGAATCTGCGTCGGTAGCCATCGGTTGTGATCGCGTGGTTAGGCTGTGAGGAGCAGTCTGTAAAATACGGTGGATATAACCCGGTGGTACTCCTGTCAAAGAGGTATAAGATTTAATTTATTTTACGGAAGCATGATGGGCCGTTAATTTTTAAAAGAAAAAATCAATTATTTAAATTAAGACATAAAGGGTATTTTGGGAAGTTGGGTACTAAAACAAAATTTGAAAAACTTTAGGTACTGAAACCTAAGTTGCCCTAATTTTAAATCTCATTTAGCTAAAATCATCCTGAACTTCATGAATTTTTAAAACTTACAAATTATTGCATTCATTTTTAAATGTTTGCAACGTAATTAAAATGAAAGATTGATAAATCAAGTGGGTGGTGTATGTTAAAAACTAAAAATAATGATGAAAAAAGGACAAGAATTCAATTTAAAATATGGGTAAATTAGGAAAAAATCTTCTGTTCAGTTTCAGTTTTGTATTTACTTCTTATGACCTAAAACCTTAGATTGAACTTCGATTTTGACAAAGTGATCAAAAATATCTTTGATGTTATAATTAGTTGGAAATGGTATCAGAATCGGAATAAAATTATTTCAAACGTACGATATTATTATTATTATTGTGTAATTAAAAGCTTGATGATGAGATTTTTAAAAAATTATAAATTCGAACAAATGCTTGAGATTAAATATTTACAAGATTTATTCTAATATTTTGGAATATATACAAAAAGAGTTAACATAGTTAAACATCATGTGCAAAGAGAAACACATCAAAGTTTTAAGGTAAACTTATGACTCCAAGTAACAGATTCCTAAAAATAGTTTCGGATTCCTCTAAAGTCTCTAGAAATCTTCTAGAAATACAAAAGATGGTACAAAACTATGACATTCAGTTATAATATGTATAACATACAATCGAACAAATCCTTGAAAAACAAGAATAAATTCTTAGAACATTAAAAGATATTCAAACAAGAATCCAAACTATGGAACAATAATCAAATTCTAATAAAAGGATATCGTAAAGAATGTTATCACAATTCTTTGGTATTGAACATTTATTACACCAAAGAGAGAAGACCAGAGTAATTCCAAAACATTTAATCAACGAAGAAAAATGATCAATATGATTAAAACTATATCAGGAAAGAAATTAAGATGATGATAACTATAGCAAGGATTGGTCTAAAAAAAGATCTTCAAGACCTTGCAGAGTCTTTTGCTAATCTCCAGGTCGTAGATGTGAAGATTAAAACAGAAAGAAACTCCCTCAATAACTTGGTCATGTTCACATGAATCACCAAGGGAAATCGAGAGATCTCAATATACAAATATGAGAGGACCCAAAATATATTTTCAAGTAGGCGGAGAAGCACACATAAAGTGAACGAGGTCAAATAAAAATCAAATTCATTTGCACCAAACAACCTAAGGAAAGTCTGTTTAAGGACCAATACATCATTATGGATTATATTTAAACTTGACATACTGGATTTCAAAAACAGATAATATCTCATATGACTGGACATCAGCTATGAGAATCGTAGCGGACACACTTGATCTCAATAAATAAGGGTCCATTAAACTGTTAGAAATGAGTCACACAGGATCAACCGAAATAGCTTGGGACATGACTTCAACATTAATCAAAGAGTCTGCTCTAGACGGAGAATCTCTTAGTAAGATAGCTGAGAGAATGACTACCATATTTAAAGTATAATTTATAGGGGTGTTGTGGGGACCCGGACGCTAATCAAGTTCTTAATCATCGTTGGGACTAATTAATCAATTATAAAACAGGGTCTAAAATTTTTTTTAAAATACAAAGCGGAAACGTAATGTAATTTACTCAAATTACATATTAAACATGAACATACAAATCTTGCGTTATCTACAAGAATTCAACTAGGTTCAACTACATATCAGTGCTGAATCCTATGTTGCTTCGAAGCCCGGATCTCCACGCTATCTAATCTTCTCTCATCCTCTTCTTGACCCTGATCCAGCCCCACCTGTTGTCATGCACACATACAAAACAAGACAACAGCCGGATAACTCCGGTGAGATATAAATATCCCAGTATAAACAATGTAAACATGCAATCATATAAAAGCATATACGAAAGCATATAAGAATTATTCATAACATGTCTCAAATCAGAAACATAAATCCATATCAAACATTCTATAATCATGAATGGTATAAACAATGTAAATCAACATGTCATATCAGACTCAACTCAACCGACGCGTCGTCTCAGACTCGACCCCACTGACGCGTCGTCTCAGACTCGACTAAACTCTAACCTAGGGATCCCGATGTCTGGATATAGGTAATTATATTGAATCTCAGTCGATAGGAATGAATCAATCCCTAAACGGCATCGATATAATTAATATCTCCAGTGTCTGGGCGAATCAGCCACAGAATTGACGACTCAGTCAATAACCCGACGAATCAGCCGGTAATTAGGCAAATCAGCCAATAATCAGACAACTCAGCCTGTAATTAAGCGAATCAGCTTAAGCTTAGACGAATCAGTCGATGACCAGACGAATCAGCCAGTGACTAGGCGAATCAGCCGGTGACTAGGCGAATCAGCCTATGACTCAACGACTCAGTAATCAATACATACAGTCAGTATCTAAGCAAATCAATCAATGACTAGCGAATCAGCAGTCATTACATGCAGTGTCTATAAATCAATAGACAACAAACATCAATCTCATCAATTACAAGAATCAATGTAATAAACTAAGTATGTGATTTAGGGAAACTCGAGTCAAACCTTCCTCGAGTTGTGCAATCCCAACACAACATTAATTTATACCTTTCTTTCTGATACCCTGGCTCTGTCAAAGTCTCGAACCCCAAGCCTGTCAATACTCAGTCTGACAATAACAATATCGAGGGTATGGTATCAATACACCACTCAATTAATACTGGATACAAACAGAATTCGATCAAATTCTGTTTCAACAACATAACATCATAATCTCAATATATCCAGCCCTATCATATCAGTCAGATATCAATTCTAATATCTCATAATCGATAATCACTCAATCTGGATATCAATTCTTATTCAATCTCATTCTGAAATCATAACAAGTTCATATTCAGTTCGTTTCTTAATCTGACTTCGATTCTACGCTGTCTAACATGTCAAGAACAACATATATGACGTGTATTCAATTCTAACAACATCATAATTTCAAGACATGTCAAAACGTAGTAAAACTTACGTCCAGTTGTAGCCTACGTCGCTAGGAACTCGATACCGAAGTCGGATTCAAAATCAGACGGGCGGATTTCTCGCAAAATGCGTAAGGATTTTCTCCTTTCTTCTTCAGACCTTTTCTTCAATTCTCTGAATGATTTCGAAGGGATTACCGTCTATATATATATATATCAGTGCATGCATGTTAAGAGGTGGCGCATTCTTTGCAAAACACGTTGCACCGCGGGTGTGGTAGGTGTAAGACCGCGGGTGCGCTCAAGCTTCGGCAATCTTATCTGTTCCGAAATTACATGACCGCGGGTGCGGTACATGTCAAGACCGCGGGTGCGGTCTTGTTCGCACCGCGGGTGCGGTCCTGCTTCGCTAAAACTGACCAAGTTTCTGTCCATGCACCGCGGGTGCGGTACATGCAAGGCCGCAGGTGCGGTGTTGCTTCGGCAACACACTCTGAAATTCAAAATAAATGGCCACACATTATCTTAAATCGTGTCTCCGTTGGCCCTTTCGTAATCACGTTAACTTATAACTCAATAAGCCTTGATTAACGGTGATAATTTCTCGGGCATTACAGGTGTACTATTTCAACATCAATACATAAAGAAGAAGAAAAATATAAGCCATGTATAGTCTTGAATTACATGACATTTATTTGGTGGATGAATATATTATGTTATTCACGATATATAAATGGAATTCAGGAGCCGAGAAAATATAACAATATAACGTTTGCCAAAATGCCAAGTCTTCGGAGATAAATGCTAATTAAGGAATATATATCTGGTAATCCACACACTTCGACATGAAGGTAAAGGAAAACTGGCATAATTGTGTCATATAATAGCATTATAAAAGAATTAAAAACGATTAAGAGATATTAATAAAAAACACTCCTTTATATTGTAAAGAAAATGATCTTCTAACAAGTAAACCAAGAACAATATAGTCTAGAAAAAAGCCAGATCTTACAAATCTGGGCAAAGAAGTAGATCATCAAGAAGTAGGCTATCGTCCCAAGCATCGAACTCATCTCGAAGCACTGGGCGTACACCAAAAAAGAATCTTTCAGAAGAGCTCAAATCAGAGCTAGTTAAGTGTGGGAAACGGCCGGTTTAGTCCGGTTTTACTCTACAATTGTTCGGTTTTTCGGTTTTGAAAATCTCTAGTCCAAAACCGAACCATTTTATTACGGTTCAGTTCGGTTTATACGGCCGGTTATATACGGTTAGCTAAAATTTGTTACAAAATAAAATTATACGTCACTTTATGCTTTTAAAATCTAAATCATAGTATTTTTCAAACATTTAATTTGTGAGACTTAATTTTTTATATAAAAAATTAAAGAAATATATACAGAAAAGAAAAAAAACATCGACTGGTGAGTGGTGAGAAAGAAGAAAAAACGATCGGATTGAAAATTGAGAGTTAATGATACTAAGTTCTTAAATCTTAATAGGCCCATTATATATAAAAAATCTTATACTTAACAATAATATGACCCATTATACATAAAAACCTTATACTTAACAATAATATGGCCGGTTCGATTTTTCGGTTTTTTCGAGGTTTAAAACCGAAAATGAACCGAAAAACCGAATTTCATAAATTTTAAAACCATAACCGACCGAAAAACCGATAAAACCGAACCATTTAAACCGAATTATTCGGTTCGATCGGTTTTTTCGGTTTTTTCGGTTTTTCGGGTTTTATGCCCACCCCTAGAGCTAGTGAAAGGTTTAAATATTGTAATTACTGGACATATTAAGCAAGATGTCATATTTCGACCAACTATCCAAAAAACGACAGAAAAGAGATTAAGATGACCGAAAATATGGATCAGATGTGCTGGACAATCACCTTGGTACAAGGTGAAAACACTACCGATTTATTTTCATGATATAGGAGCAGACATTCTGGTAGAAAATAATTTATTGCAAAGGTTTAGATCTTATACACAAGAAAATGAGACTATAAGATTAGTGTTCACAGTACCATATAGTCACAAAATCGTAGTCCAAAGACTAAGAGAGGCATTTTATAGAAAATTTCCAATCCAGTTTCATAGTAAGCTTGGTTATGAAGGAAAACTTCTGAACCTACAAATGAAGGATTTTAGAAAGTTTAGATAAAAAAGTTTCAATTAAAAGTATATCAAAATCTCCGACAAGAAGAAATATAATTCCTCAAAATAGCTTTACAGCAAAAGGATGTAGAGTTCGAAACTAAAGTTTCTCTAGAATATGTCAAGAAAAGTATCAAAGTAAATTACAACCCTTAGTATTGTGGGACAGAGACCAACTCCAAGTTAGCCTTAAAATCAAGGAAGACAATGAATAAAGTTCTTCATATGCAAATGATTATAAAAATATGCAAACAATTATCAAAAAACATTTAAATATTGGTTTTAATCAAAACAAAATATTATCATATAGCAATCTATGATTTCTGATAAGAGATAAATGTTTTATAAATTTATTATACGGAATGAGCTATAAAAAAAAATCCCTTGATTCATGGTATATAAACTGAAAACTTTGTATAACCACATATATTTAGGCAACTTTGATAGGTAAACAATGCCACGTACTTAAAACAGAGGTTCAAAGATTATTTTGCAAAATCTTAAATATAGCAAAGAGCTTAAACCAACTTTTGATTTTGATGGACAAGAAAGTTCTAAATGAAATTAAGGTTTGCAGATTTATTTAAAATTTGTTCTTAAATATTTGAGTCATTATGATTGTTTTGCACGATCATAAAATGTAAATTGTTATAATTCCTAAAAACGATAATTTTATCTGTTTAAAAATTTGTGCAACATCTTAGTAGGTATGTGCAATAGCCAATTTGGTTTGGCTTCATCAAATTCTGGTTCCATTTTATGTTTTTGAAATGGCTAATCAACAGCAACCCAGTTCAGTTTTTGGATTTTGGTTTCTTCACCAGAATGCCCATATTTTGCAGTTTTAATTGTACAAGATGCCACAAATTTATTAGAATAATGATAACAATAATATCTAAACTTGATGTTATATAAATATTATCGCATTCATGCTATTACCACAAGACAGAACAAGATAAAAATATATATATTTCCAGGCAAAGACATATACGCGTGTGTATTACATATTGACAGGTAACTATTGGTACAACAAATTCCTCCTTCCCCCTTCTTGCCAAATTACATAGATTGTATGTAATATACAATTCCTATCAGGGATTCCATGCTGCATATAGATGCTCTACCCGATTGTCTTTACACATCTCACTCCCGAGGCGATCGTGAACTTTAAATGAATATTTACTAAAACTCCCACAGTCTCTAGTCTCTACCGTTCTGCCAAAACTATATTGAAGTGCTATCCAATTTTTGTAGATGTTTTATTTCTTCACTTTCTCGTTTGCACCATTTCGATCCCACTGATTCCAGTCAAGATTTCGATGAATTTGAAAGAGAAAAGACAGCTTGTAGGAAGAGAAGGACTAATCAAGGGCTGCTTTGTTTCTTCGACCCATTGGTTTAGGTAGGCCATCGAAGATAGGCCTAGCGATTACTGCATTAGAAAGAGCCTGAAAATCGGGCTTCAAACTCCACTTTGATGCAGGCCATATGGATGACAATGCGCTGGTATCTGAGTCGGCCAAACTTGATGTGCTTGATGATTTTCGAACTCCATCGTCATTGTCAGAAAGCACAGAATCAGCCGGACCTGAAGGAATTGTGTTGGGACCACCAGCCTCAGCATCGACTCCTGACACAGTTCGGCCAGCCGACTTGGGCCTCAGAGCCAAGCCTCTGCCTGTAACTACCGAAATTGCACTGCCACTGCTATTCTCCTCCTTCAGAAGCTTTTCTGGCGTACGGCTGATAAAATCAGCTTCAGATTTTTGGTGACTTTTCACCAACTTCATGATCCAGTTATCCGAGTCGCTATCTACGGCGGCTTGTGACAACACCTGATCAATCAGATTAGATTTTTCTGTGACAAAACCGTTGGCTACGCTCTTTGATTTTCTGTGATGACTCAGCGGTGGGTTCGAAATAGGTGAAGACTTCGTGAACGACACATCCTCTAGATAATGAGCTCCTCCTTTCGGGTACACAGACATTTCTAAGCCTCCTGCTGTGCCCTTTTGATCTATATGTCTAAGACCGTAATAACCTTGCAAGCTGCTCATGGCCGGAGACACTTTCCGCTCAGAAGAAGATTTCGATTTTAGCGATTGGAATGGACCTAATAAATCGGAATGCCCGTTGCTGGATGGGGTCTGATTAGAGCTGGTCGGTCTGCAAAAAAAGACTAGATTAAGCCACTACATGACTATTTAATAAATAGCTACTGAATTTATTTGGTGAGGTAGGGAAATACAATAAATCACAAACGGTAACTTTCAGCTGATGCATTAACACAGAATCTGATATATAGTTAGGTCATTGGTTTATAGGATCAAAGAACTACCAGAATGGCATTATAACGTAACAAGTTGTGCAGTGCTCCAACAACGATATGCCAAACGAACAGCAGCTCATTTGGGAAATTTAGATTTCAAATCTACAATATCCTTTCTAGGTTAAATAACGTCCAGTTAACCAGTTGTGATAGTCATAGGAAAATTGAAGGAGAAAGCTAAATATAATAGATGCCACGACACAGGTGATATATCCACTGGCCTGATAGGGAATTTCATAACTACTCTAAATGACAAAACTTGACAAAATTTCACTAAGAAAACCCACTTCTGGAAAACTTGACGCACCAAAATATATAGTAGCGGCACCACAGATGGAAAATCTGTTCCATGCGAACTTCCGTTTCTCAAAAGGCATACTGAAGAAGCAGGACATAGGAAGATCAACACCCAATAAAAAATAAACTATACGTACACCACGCAATTATCGCAGCTTACTGACTACTTCACTATCACAATAAATTGACAGATCAATGGCAGGAAATTATAAGAGATTATGAGTATAGGTACATCCTCCAAGGTTAATGCAACACTGACACTAAGGTGCAAATTTGAGCATCGTTGGAGCAAATAGTTTCTAATTTCTAACTGAGATTTTACAGTGTAGTCACATATTATTTTGATAACTTAAATAATTTTAATCAACAAATACATGGAAATGTTAAACGAGTGAAATGATTAATGTGTAAAGCTTTGGCATGCTAACTGCTTCAGGTAAATGCAATGATGCACATCCACACTTAGCACATAACTATGCCCATGAACCACAATGAGTAGCGTAGACCAATTATTTCGACAGTGCATCGCTTGAAGCTTGGATGAGCAGCACCTTGATTTAGTTCATTCACATACAATAATAGTACAAAAAGGCCAAAAGCAGGAACGGAGAAAACCACAAAACAACGTGAATAACAAATATAGTTCAAACTGCAAGAAAGGCATCTTCATGAGATATAGAGCACATAAAAAATTAAGAAATAAATCAGATTCGATGAAAAGCACCAGAAGAAATGGATATCTACAACCAATTAATGCTTTCAGAGTGACGTGTCAATGCACTCACCTTGAAAAGGGAATAATTAAATTTTAAAAATTTTCACAGGATAGTTTCCAACATAAGAAGCATGAATTATCCCAAATGCAATTCACCCGGCACATTAAAATAGTGAAAGAAAACAGGCACATGTCTTTAATCGATTTTGGGCATTTTATCGAGGAGTTGATGCATGGCAATAAATGCAGAAGAATAGACAGTAAAACAAAAGAAACTGGAAATAAACATACCGACGAGGAATGTCGTGGGCATTGGACAAGCTGGGGGAAGGGGGATGTCTCCCTGGCAATGGTATTTGAATCGTCTTCAGGGCAAACATTTGAAGATCTGTCACCAACCCATTTTGCCTCTTAATATCAGCCACCTAACCAATCTCGAGAGAAACACACGTAAACACACAACTATCAGCCTTCCGCATCGAAATAAAACAGTAAAAAGATAACTCCCGCAGCTGCACTGGATCCCATCCCATGCAGAACTAGTCAGTAACCAAGCAATCGCCAAGTACAAAACAGAGGGTTCAGTACTTGAAATCAGCGCTCTAAGTATTAGCTCAACCACAATATCTAACTCGTTTCTACACATTTTTTCGCCGCACAAACCACCAGAACAGAGCATAAACAATTTCCCCACCACATAAAACACACATACATAAAACATAATAAACAGTTACAAAACAAAACCGCAAATGAATCATCAGAAACCGCGCGAATCAACAACAATCAACGAAAAATCAGTGGTACCTCCACGCCGTATTTGATGGCGACACCGGCGAGTGTATCGAATTTGGAGACATGGTGTAGTATGTAATTAAGGCCACCGTTGGCCCCGACCGCGACGGCGGTGGACGCAGGAGATGAAATCGGTAGTGATTTCGATGAACCGACGGCCATTGTCACCGCGTATAAATCTCCTCCTCCTCCATTCTCATACATTACACTCTCCTTTTCCATAAATAAATGCAGATAATATCTGCAAATAAATAAATATTATGGAAGGAACGAGGATTTGCCGATCTGGGCTCCGACCCTTTTATAAAAAGAACAAAAACAAAAACATGTTTCGTCAACTATTTAAATTTTATTGATTTCAAATAAATTCTTTATTAAATTCCAAACCATTTTAGCATATAATTTTTATATGATCCTCTTCTCCTGTATCGACAAAAACTTATGTAAGACGATCTCACAAATCATATTTTGTAAGACTGATATCTTATTTAGGTCATCTATGAAAAATATTTATTTCTATGCTAAGAGTATTACTTTTTATTGTGAATATCGATAGGATTAACTCGTCTCACATTTAAAGATTCGTGAGACCGTCTCACAAGAGACATACTCCCTATATTCACTCATATTTTATCTATAGTTGAATTGACACTCATATATTAAATACGATAAAATATATTGAATGTTTATGTCACAGATATATAGATAAACATAATAGATGAACATCATATAAAAATTATCAAAAGTGTACATTTCATCTAACAAATTTTATATTACATTTAGCAGAATTCTTCACTACAATTCACATATTTTTTAAAAAGAAAAGAAATAGAGCTGGAAATGACAATTTGTGACTAAAATGAAATACATCGGTTTCAGAAGACGTAAATTTAAATGTTAAAAAATTGATTACACCGACACGTTAATCTATTTTAATCAACTAGTCATGTAGAGCCAACGAAAAAGTCTTTGATATTATTTATTATTAGAGTTATTAAAACGTGAATCTAATATATTATGGCTGACTTTTGTTTCCCATAAGAAAAACCTCGAATAAACCACCACCCCCCCCCCCCCCCCCCCCCCAATCTTATTTTTTAAAGTTTTATATTATATTCAACTATTATTATATTATACAGTTTCAATTATGTAAATTATGCGAGAGCCACATCATCATGCTTTTTAAAAACAAAAATTAACTCGTGCCAAATCGAAATCCACTGAAATTCATAATACCCCACCGAAATAATTCAAATGTCTATAATCTTTAAAATTACATTTATGGATTTTATATATTTATGCTTCAAATCAACTCGAATTTGGATAAATGGATTTGACAATAAATCGAGAGAAGGATTTCTAATACTAGAACATTAGGTTTATTTGAATTTTGAAATGGCATAAGATATGAAATTCGCCCTGATATTGTTCATCCAAACAATACAAAAAATTTAAAATTTGTTTTAATATTATTAATCTAAAAAGACAAATAATTTGAAATCTATTATCTCAAATTCGTCAATTAAAAAACGACTCCTATTATTTAGGTAGTTTTTACAAGCAATGAATTTTAAATCCCTCGATTTCAATTCGAGTTAGTTTAATATCAAAAAGGTTATGATCTGTGAAATTTTAATTGCTTTAATCAGTTCGAATTGGTTCTTTCTAAATTTATTTTCATAAATCTAAAACAGAGTAGAAAAACAAAGACCACATAATCACACATCACAAAAACTCATGTAAAACCATCTCACAAATCCATTTATAGAAAACGAATCTCCAACTTGACTCAACTCATAAAAAAAAAAAAATTATTTTTTCTACAAAAAATACCTTTTGACGGTACGTATAAATCAGGTCAATCGTCTCACAGATACAGACCCGCAAAACTGTCTCACAAAAAACCTACTCCACACAACAATCATCCACCCTCCAATCTTTGCTTCATTAAATGGGATTTGAAAACGAAAAGATGAATAATTTTAAATCCGAAAACAGAACTCGCATAGCCAATGACACGATTCCACACTACTCGAGCAGCACTTAGTGCGCACACAGATCATTTCAATATGTCTCACATAATCTTTCGAGAAAAATTTTGAGAAAAAATATCAGGGGATCCACACAAACTTTCTCCTCCATTTCGTGACTAACGTGCGCCAAGTCCAAACTGGACCTCAAATGGCTCGTTTGGTTTGTAAAACCTGGTTGATTCCATCGTATTTGAAGGAAATTCGCCAATAAGTAGCATATTTAATCCGATAAGTCTGTCTTAGGTGGACCGAGTTGCGACGAGATGACCAAGACCAAATATAAGGGGCGATTCGATATATTTAAGAGGGGGACTGAAATTGGGTTATTTGGACAAATCAAATCGAACATGGATGGATGCCAACTTAACAACTCATGGTTGGACATTTTTCCAAGACATAGATTTGCCGTTCGAGTCTTGAGAGATCTCAAAATTTTTTTTATATAAAAAAAACCCTTTTTAATACACAAACATGAGTCGCACACACAGAGACATGCAGGAACCGTTTCCCAAAATGAGTGTAGCTTAGTGTCCATACCTAGCACGCAATGCCAAAAGACTTGCTAGTGTAGACATGGGTGCACGTGTTAATGAAAGATGTATAGAGGGTAACATACTTTAGAATCAGGATAGCAAATAAAATAAATTTCAAGACTAAAACATATTATGTAAGAGAAAAAATTTGTAAACATATATATTAATAGATGTATGGAGGTGGGTTGGGATTCTGTAGGAAAACAAAAAAATGGTATGCATAGACTTCAAACCGAAGCTTCCACTAAATTTTGTTTATCAGAATAATATGGTATAATTACAAAATGGGCAAAAAAGTGGCTTACACTTAGAAGTATGTGTGCACGGATCCATTTGTCAGGAAGAATTCTAATATAAACGACTCTGCCAAGGTTCACCACGACTGCTCGACGATCTTGTCCATTTCATGCAAGTATAAATATCTATACGAGCGGTAACCAATTCACCTTGTATGAGGATCCTTGTGACCTGAAAACAGTTGGAAGAAGACGAAGAAGTATGGTTATAGGAAATAAGTTCGATCTCTACTAGCCAGCTTACGTTTAGCTAAAAGTCCAAGCGTTGATCACAACATAGTCGGTAAATGCTACACTAAAGACTAAAAATAGAAGATAATTAGACGAATAATAATAGTTTTTATACGCAGAGAAGAGTTAACATTTAAAAGAAAAAGGGTCGTATTAATAAACAAAAATATAGTTAAACCAGGGGTCTCTTGAGAGGTATATCAAACACAAGGGGAGACCAATATCTAAAATCAGATGTTTTCTTGATTAATATCAATATCAACAATAAAGATAATGCCAACTTGATCAGAAATCACAAAATCCAGATCTAGTATCTATATGGTGGATGCAGGAACGTGGTATCATCTCAACACAAATGGAACATGAGCAAAAGTAAAATGTCAACATTTCAACATTGAAGACACCAACATAATAGAAATACAATAGCAAAAACAGCATTCCTTTTGCTTTTCACATAATTTGGGTGATTTGCTGTATGTAACAAGAATAAAGAACTTCCATATAACATATTTAAAAAAAGATTACAAATATTTATCCTAGTTATAGATATGAAAGTTCTCCCCAAATTCATGTGCAACCTGATGCAGCTTACAATACATGATAACTTCCCATTCATATTCCCAGTTCATCCAAAACTCTAACTCCTGTTTCATCAAACCTGAATCATACTTACGGCACGCTTTATTGACCCGTGATAAACAAATTTCCCATATTTTTCAGCCAATGATTCTGGATTTACATATTCAAAATTTTATTATGATATAGAAGGCATGAAGTCTTTACTTTGTAAGAGCTACTTTGTAAGAGCTTGAGGTACTCTCATATTAGATCTATAACAGATCTTTTTGTAAAAAATTAATTACTTGTTATCACAAAAGGCAATTAACATAAAACTGTTTCCCGACAGGAAGTATGTATGACTATGTTAACTGAAAGGCAAGACCAAAGCTCACCATAGATCTGTAAGCCTCAGAATATATATCACGCTGGTCTCCAATTGACTGCAGACATGTCCGGTCTGCCAGGTATCACTGGAGCACCGTGAACTGGACAAAGTACGTACAACACAAAGTTGAATCAACATAATTGCATTTACAGCGGCGATGAACATCGCGTAATCACAAACAGGTTCTCTGCACTAGATTATCACCTGAGATTAGCGAAGCAGCTGCCACAGAATTTGGGGCAGCGGATGGAAAATTAACAGCAGGCCTTTCCTGAGGCGGTTCAAAGTAACCTGCAACAAATAAATATTTTATAAATGCATGCACTCTCACAATTCAAATGCTTGTTAATTGATAAACACAAACACCAACAGAGGGGCAGAAAAACGAGTCCTTCCAAAAGTCAATGAATGCTTCTGTATTCCATCCTTCAGGGAAAGATGAAATAAAGAATGCTAGAGCAGCCCATCTATTCCACGCCTTCAACCTCTAGCTTTCACAACTATAAACAACAAACAAGGGGAGAAAAAGGAAAAAAAGAGGGGGAAAAAACTAAACAAATACTGATCACATCTTCTTCAGAATTTCACAAACATTGTCATCAAATTAACTTGATTATGTACATGTGCATAAGAAGGCAGGCATTTGAGTTGTATTCATTGTTAACTCAGTTTATATTTGTTCTCTTCATTCAGAATGTAAATCATTGAATGATAAACAAACAT
Source organism: Primulina eburnea (assembly GCF_022965805.1). Lineage (NCBI taxonomy): Eukaryota > Viridiplantae > Streptophyta > Magnoliopsida > Lamiales > Gesneriaceae > Primulina > Primulina eburnea. The sequence goes on from NC_133116.1 coordinate 9,096,379, forward strand.
GTCTTTTTAGCCTCTGCAAATGTTAAAACTATATAAATATTCTGGAGTATATTTTTTTGATTTCTAAGATCACCCATATGTACAAGGAAGTAAAATTAAAATAAAGCAGTTCAAGCAATATTTTACAAAACAATATGTTGTGCTCAGGTGAGAACCTGTAACCATCTATACTTAACAACAACAATAACCAAGCATATCAATTTTGCAATATACACATATTTCTTAGTCATAAAACATATGCAAGAAATCTGAAGTTTCTAAAATGTAGCCCCAGAAAACTTCAATTTTAGTCGCAATTATCTACGATAAATAAAAGGTTTGTAACAGTGATAACTCTCTCAAGATAGATTTAAATTATTAAATCTAACAACTAAGATAGTTCCACACACCTTCATGAGGATAAGGGGGATTTGAACATGGCCTCCCTGCTGGCATCCACCCAACATGCGAAGAATCAGAAAACTCATTTACTTGCATCCTCCATGATTCATCTGCAGCATACCTCCTCGAGCTGTCCGAAAAATTTGGCAGCAAGTAAGGCGGATATTGGTGTTGCTGAACCGAGGCTTTTGGATAAGAAAAATGAGTAGGTGGGTGTTGAGGTGGGGGTTCAGGATGCAAAGGCCTATGCGCAAAAAGTGCACTACCAGGCAATTGCCTGTGTTGCGATGATTGTAGATTCATATATCCATCGGACTGTCTATATTCCACACTCCTCAATGAATTATAACCAATATGTTCTACTGCTTTACCAACCCCAGCGGGAGGAAAACAAGAAGATTGCTGGGACAATGCTTCACTCCTGACAGATGCATCAATATGAAATCCTTGAGTACATGAAACCATATGGGCATGCTGATTTCCCTGAAAAAATCCATTCTTTATATTTCTGAACATATAACAATGTCACATCAATGCAACCGAAAAAAAAGCATAAAGTAGAAGGCCAGAAGACTCACGGTCAGTGTGCCACCAATTTCATGCAACACGGGAGGGGGTTGAAAAGCTAACATAGAAGAAGTTGAAACTGTGGATGGCAGTGAAGGCATGTGTTGAGAGATTAATGCAGGTTGAGGTGGCAATAATTGATGACAAAGCACTGGTGGAGGAGGACCAATGGGTAATGGAGGAAATAGCTGTTGCTGTGACGAAGGTGGTGGAGGTGGGAGTGTTGTTGATAAGAGGAGAGGCAGCGGGGGCGGTGGCGGGGGCGGTGGCGGTGGCTGTGATGGAGGTGGAGGTGGTGAAGTAGGTAAAGGTGGTGTTACAGGAGGAGAACCAAGAGGCAATGGAGGAGAACCCTCGGGAGAAGGCAGCCACTCGGCAAGCTTGTTTGAAGCTGATCTAAAGATCCCCTCTGAGTTTGGCTCAAATGAAGCAACTTCAAAAGTGCCATCAGTAAGCAATGGTTTTTCATCCTTTTGGTGTCCTGAAACATCTTCCATTTCGAGCTCCCCATCAACATCCTCCAAAATCCTATGTCGTCTGTCACTCGGAGTAACGGTGCAATTCTCAGGATCTCTTATCACAGGAGAATGTTCATTTGGTGACGTGTCAGCAATTTCTTTGCAAAAATTTGTCTGCAAACTATCTTCCTCTTCATCTTCCTCTTCCTCTTCATCTTCAAAGACACGAGATGATAATAATCCAGGTAACTGAAATGTAGCATTGCTGAACCAATATAAAACAGAAAACACTTGCATATTAGATTTTTTTAAGAAAAAGGATTCCAGACTTCAGACTTTAATGGAGGTATTCACGTTGTATGCCAACACACCCAAGCTATAGACCAGGGCCCACAATGAAGCATTATAATGAATATGACAGGTTAATGCCGTGCAAATTAGGACAGCATGGAAAACCGAAATAAATTGGCGAGCAACAAACCATTATCCAAGAAACAAAAGGATCACATATGAGGGCAACAGACACTAAAACAGATGTAAGTCATCACATGTTAGTTTAAAATATGTATTGATATACATTATGAACAGATTGGCATTACAGGAACCATAACAAGTGAAATATCATCTTGGAGAGGCAAAGTAATGAGAGCTCAACAAAACGTTACTCCAAGGCACATGAGATACGACTTAAAGAAATCTGTTAAGCACGTTAATTAGCCAACAAAAGACAGACCCCAAACAACACTAGCCGATAAACTTGAGTCAGCATCCAAATTTGAAGTAGAAAGAATGCCAGAAAGCTCATGACATTTCAAGAATGATGAACGAAGTTAATAGCTACAAGAACTAAAAATGGTCTCACATTTATTGTTATAATCAATGCAACGTAAAATATTATAAAGACCAAGCCAAAATAATCAAGAATTTCCACCATCTACATTTTAAAAATGTCTCATCTGGTGTTATCGCGAGTTGACAAAGAAAGGGCCAAGACAACCCATATAGGAAAAGCGCATAAAATGCGAAAAACATAATTACTGGGGCTGAAATATAAAGTAAAGATCACTCCAAGAAGAAAGAGAGAGTTCCAGACCTCCCATACTCATCCACGAACATGCCTTCCATTTCTCTGAGAGGATCATCAATAGCTCTCTCGGCTCGGGAAGGACGCCGTAGTGAAAACCCAGCGGATGTATCATCATTTGACACTCCAATATCATCAACATAGCGGCGAAGAACAGACTCTGGCAAGATTTTCCTCTCAATCCACAATCGCAAGACCTAAGAAAAGATTGCAACTCAGTTATTCTGCAACTAGCCAGAAGACTCGCTTTTACATAAAATTACAGTCACCTTACGAACTTGCCGGCGGTTTTCCTCTGCACCTGCACCAGGTGGGGCAGCGGCTCCAATGAGACGGGCCAAAGCTGATTGAACAGTAGGAATATAAGAGGAACCTGCTATTCCTGAAGAACATATTCCAACAAAGAAACAAGAAGATATCTCCATCACATCAGGCGTAAAAAAAAATTGAAGAGAGGGAGGGGGGGGGGGGGGGCAGTGCTGCACATTGTACGAAAACAGCACGTTATTATTGTGACAAGTACTGAACTGAAACGATTAGTGCTCTAGATTTTTTCAAACACTTGTGCAACAGCCAGAGATAGGAGAGGAGAGGCGGAGAGATAAAAGAACAAAATCTTAATCTCTTCATACCTTTTTGACTATGAGAGCACTGGGTTATTGAATCAACTAAAAAAAACAGATCCACTCTGTGATGAAGACTTGGCTCGTTTTCCAGCTTACGGATGAGAAGTTCGACAACCTGCACGAAATCAAGGGTTGAAACACATTTTCAATTTTCCAAGGATAGTGCATTATGTGTTAAAATAACAGCCCAACAAAAGAAACGATGGAGACAGAATAACAACAAACATATAAACAGCAATCTGCATAGAACAGAGGGTTCAAAAACATTTAAATTTTCCAAGGAAAATGCATTGTGTTAATATAACCAACCAAAAAAAAATTGACGGAGACAGAATGGGAACTAACAAATACAGCAAGCTATAATGAGCCAAACATAGGGAGGCACACAAATGATTGGGTGTCTAGAATCAATCAGTCAGTGAAGCAACCACATATTTTCCCTGAATACGGGTAGTTCATGCCACTTTTGTATTGGAATAAAAGTACTGAATCTAACTTGATATAAGTTTGAATATTCTTAATTTTATGAATGTTATCAGATAATGATGATTCAGTCAAATGATGTAAGCATTTTTCACATTATAGTTGTAAAAAGTGTGTGCCCGGCTGCACCTATGATGACTTGATTCAGTCAAATGATGTAAGCATTTTTAACACTTTGTAAAAAGTAAGTGCCCGGCTGCACCTAGGCACAAGGCGCAGCCGGGCACACCCTACGCGCTTGGGTAACCACCCAGGCGCCGACCTTGCAAGAGGAGAGCCTAGCCCAGGCGCACGCCTCTTGCAAGACACAAGGGTTTCTTGAGGCGACAAAAAGCGCATTTCTGTATTTCACTTCCAGTTTCTCTATTTTTTAACAAAAATGCGCTGCAAAGCTTAGAGATCAAAGCTGGTTTAGGAAAAAAAAAACCCCAAAGCTGGTTTAGGAAAAAACCTAAAGCATAAACCATAAAAATTTTAACAAAAAAGGGCTGCAAATTCTACAGCCCAAAGCTGGTTTAGAAAAAAAAAAATTCAAAGAATAAACCCTAAAAAATAAAAAGCACGGCAGCAACAATCAATGCCCTGTTATCCTTCTATTCTATTTTGAAAAATAAAAAATAAAAAACAATGATCAAATCCCCAACATCAGCAAGCATCCTGATGAAGAAGAAGCACAACAACGACAACGAAGGGTCTCCAAACCATCAAACAACAAAGAATCATTTTATTGATGAATTAGACTTCTGAAAAGCTTAATTATTTTAACTATATAAATATATTTTTTTTAAATTAATAGTGTGTCTTGCTTCAATAAGACGCATGCCTCGCCTTGCGCCTCAGGCTCCAAGAGCCCTTTATGACTTGGTGCGCCTTGCGCCTCTATTAACTATGTTTCACATCTCTACTTAAGTTCAAAAACATAGGCATTGATGTCTCCCATGATACATTAACATGCAATACCATAATATATCAAAGGCCTTAATCCATGACAATACCCTGAACATCCTAGGAAAATGACACCCCAAAAATTTCAGGAGAAATCTCACTTCTTCACAAGGATGAAATCAAAAAAACCAAGAATGCATAATGCCTAAAGCATGTGTTCTCGCAAAACCAAACAAATTAAAACAAGTTTTCAATCAATTGGAACTAGGAGAATACTGATGATTTATGCCAGTAACCTAACAAAATCATAAAAGGGAAATGCATGGGATCATATTGAAAAATGAACACATAGCAATAAGATATTTGATTTAAAAAAGTTTAAATAAGCTGAAAAATGTTATTACACACTAATATATCTACCTCATTGGCAATCCCATACTTTGCACAATCAATTGCAAGACGAGTTGCACGCCCAATACTTTCTTTGGTCCTTGACAATGTCTCTATCATCCCTTCAAAAGCATCACGAGCAACAGCTGCTTCGGTACCTCCACTTAAAGGACCCCCAATAGCATGATCACTGGAACTCAACATTCTCTCCTCAAGAACTTCATTTTCATGTTGACTAGTCGATGAAAAATGGTGAACATCAGCAGGAGAAATGGAATGTAAGCTTTGTACATCCAGTTGTTGTGTGTTGCTTGATTCAAAGACTCTGCTAGCAGGAGCAGGGCTTAAGCTTTTTCTATGCAATTCAGCTTCAATATCCAAAAGTGGAAAAAGAAACCCATAAGAACACTGTGAGTGAGCTTCTCTTTTTCTAGCCTGAGCAGCAGCTATGAGATGTTTCATGGACATGACAGATTCTGGAATTTTCGCATTAACTGAAGAACTTGTTTCTTCACGTTTACCAACATCCAGCCTGAGTAATGGTGCATTCAAACATAAGCCAAGATAACAAGAAAATAAATTAATGTCCATTCAATCAAGACTTTCTAGTTACCTTTCACAAAGTGGAGCGATGTTTTTGTTAGGGTGTCCCACCACGTGAGAAGAATCGTTGATCCTTGAATCTGACTTCACAGCAGCATTCCTTTTCTCTCGAGAAGAAGCTGGATTATTTCTATCAGTTATAATTTCATGAGGAGATGAAGTTAATCTGTCAGAAGCAGTAGGAAGAACATTGTTGGCTCCCGTGGGAGCTTTCGTCAGAGAAACATTGCCAGGTTCCTTGCTGAAGTTAATGTTCTGCTGTTCAGCTAATGGTCTGGTACTATTGATAGACTGGGGAGACTTTTCAGGGGCAACTGAAACTGGTCTAATCTCCATGGCAGGTAAATTTTCATCATCTAAGTGGGCTAAATTAGGGGATACACGTGCAGCTGATAATTCTCCAGCCATCTTCACTAAGCCTAGCTGAAAATTTGGAGATGGAGCTTTATTGGATACTCGAGCACATTGTGCCTGTTCCTTTGAACGATCATCAATAGTTCCTCTATCTCTAGAAGTCAATTTATCTTTGACACAACTCTCACCCTGCACAACAGTTTTCTTTTTAGAATCTGGTGCACGTGGGTTAACAGAAACCTTACTAGTAAATCCTCCATGAACCGGGGTTTTAGGTATGTCATCGTCGCCGTCATCATATAGTCGGACAGCTCTTCGTTTTGAGGGCAACTGTGAAACTGGAGATCGAACTTTGTTAGGATGTACTGAGTCATTTTTGTGCGATGCAGAACCTCCTAATTTACTTTCAGAAATCGTAGCAGAACTAGGCATCGCATCAAATGTTGTCCGATGACGCTTAGTTGGGGGAAGATCATCGTCATCGGTAAAATGATTTGACTCATTATTTATCTGTATTTTGGAGGGCTGCTGATTCTGGGGCACCCCTTCTGATGTTGACCTCTTGAGTTCTATATCACTCATTTTTCCATCAAGAACATTAGGACTTCTGGAATCATTTTTCCTGTTTCTTTGTGATCTTGACATGCTAGCATCATTTCCAGTGTCAGTACATTTTGATATTATGGCAGGACACGTAATCTCACTAGTCTGAAAAGCTAGTTTTTCAGATTCATGTTGGGTCTTCATCCTTTTCCTGGAGACAACTTCACTTTGCTCCAAATCTATTTCAGCATCCATCCGTCCATTATCTTTGGAGTCAGAACGTCTTTTATCCACAGCAATTCTTTTTTCCTTGCCTGCAACTAAAGCTGATTTTGAATTGCCTGCAGATGACACCTTCCTATTGCTATCTGAAGATAACTTCCTTCGCATTCCATCACCTGTATGCTCACGAGGAACAGCAGAACTACTATTCTTGCACTGTACCTTCGGGTTTCTTCTTTGACCCCATTGCTAGCTTCTTTTGGTGGCCATTTGCCAATTCACTCCGGCCACTATCAGAATGCCTAGCCTCCGCTTTCGCATTACCAGAACCTTCCTTCTTAACATTGGAAGGTACATTACTAAGATCTTTAGATTTCTCATTAGTCTTTCCTGAAGATATACATGGAGATAAATTACGATCCACGTCTCCTGACAAGTAAGGGTTTATATCTTGACATTCAATCTCACCATGTCTTTGTGAACAATGCTCTAGCTTAGAGCCGAGCTCAGGGTGACCATTGACCTCTAATTTGCAGTGCGATTCATTCACTTCAATCCCAACTTTTTCACTAACCTACCAAAGAATCATTTACCACCGGATCAGTAGAATGTTCTGATGCAAAAGTTTGTTCGCTGTTGTCATCTCTTGTACCACTTGAACTTTCATGCTGTAACTTTTCATATTGCTCACAGATTTCCTTCGCTGCTTGGGCAAAGTACTTAACTGTCTTACCCTGGCAGCGAGCAGACAGTTTATTTTTTGCTTCAATGGTGAATGCCTGAATATCCGCAGGAGCGACAAATGCTCTGTGATGAAAAGAAAAGACAAGAATTCAAAGGAGAATACCATGTAAGCCATTCTTGTTTTTTCATTCTAAATATTAGTTATAAAGTACCAAACATTTGCAGATGCTAGCGATAAAGATTGTGTAACGAGGTAATAGCTTTATATCGAATTACATTTAAGAAAAAATAAAACCTTTCCAAGGGAATTTTCCAATTGTTGTTGAAATTCGTATCTATTCAATTTAAAATTTCCATTAGCAAACAGCAGATCACATATCAATACTAAATTCCACAATGACGCAGAAGCATTTTCCCTGTCAAATATATCTTCAAAGAGCAACCACCTTCTGAAATGTCAGCTGCTAAGATTAGTCATTGCCCATGAATGAGATAATGAGAACAGCATACTCTAATATTTCAAGCACTCTACAAAGCTTTAGACAATATATTAACGTCTATTTCCTGTAACTCGAATAGAGCAGAGAGAAAATGTACCCATTAAAAGCACAATGGAAGAAGAAATAACTTTACTAAAAGCAGGAAACCATGGATCAAAAAGAGATCTTACCAGCGAAACTTTATCAAAATGAGATATTTAGCTATTTGCATCCAGTTGAATGATAATTTAAAAATAAGGACCACATGACCAATTGAGACATTTAAAGCATTTAAATAAAGCACGTAACCGTCGGACATGAATATGTTATGTAGACAAAAGCAATTGCTTTAAAACAAAGCAACAAACTATGATACAAATATTTTTATCATCGACCCAACACAGCATAAAGCATAACATAGGTATGAGGCAACGTGTGTGGCCTTATATAATTAATGTACTACAGGAAATCCATCTAACTGTTTGCATTCCCTTTAAGGAATTGCATCCATTTAAAAATGTGCAAAACAAAAAATTTCAAAAACCTGAACCCATAGCCAGGACCAAACCTAGAACGCTGATTCTATATTTCACTTAAATAAAATTACCAGGAAAAGGACAAAATATAACATTCCACCTGGTTACAAGGGTAATAAATAAATCTTCATCGTATATAAGTGCTTTAATATCCACCTCAATTTAAGTAAAATTAGAATGGAAACAGCCGGTTAACATTAATCCACTAAATTGCACCTCTAAAAGTGTCCAATTGCAAGAATACTCCTTATCTTTAAAAAATGCAATTACCCAACAGCAGACATTAAACCCTCATAAGTTATTTTTCCAGAAAAACTCTTAGAATCAACCTGGAAACAAGCTCTCTCGGCATATGCACAAGGAAAAGATAAAAAGGGAAGTGCTTACATCTCTGATGTACCAAAGAACTGAACAAAATATTTTTTGGGATCAGGAACGCGCTTCCAATCTTCAGGTCTGCTTATCTGAAATTAAAGCCACAAAAGGTTAGTCAATCATCCAACTTAAATTTGACTTGAGCACAATCAAAGCCAAGAACTGATTATGCGCTAATCACATGAGTAAACAAACACATAACCGTGAAAGCAGCCTAATCGCCTTAATCAAGAGGAAAATAGTTAGCTTGTATTCAAATATAAAGGTGGGGTTTTGAAAGGGTCGGTAATATATTGGAATCAAATGGAATCAGACATCCACTATTACTTCATACAGTTTGAATACATGGATACTCTGGTGCACAAAAGCGAAAGAAGCCTGAATACAACAGACTGCTAACAAGACTCGGACACGTGTTCCAGATAGTCACCCACATGTCTATGTATGCACTAACAAGATTCAGACACGTGTCTCCACAGATAGTCACCTACATGTCTATATATGTACTGCTTTTGTGTGAGAGATCAACGGGATGCCGTTACGGAGTTAATGGAGACGTAGACAACACATTTTGAACCAAAAAACTCGTGATGGAGAAAGGTAATATATTGGAATCAAATGGAATCAGACACCCACTATTATTTCCTATAATTTGAATATACAGACACTCCGGTGAACAAAAGCGAAAGAAACCTGAATACAAAAAACTACTAACAAGACTCGGACACGTGTGTCCAGATAGTAACCTACATGTCTATGTGCGCACTAACAAGACTCGGACACGTGTCTCCACAGATAGTCACCTACATGTCAATATGTGCACAGCTTATACCTGCGAGATCAACGGGATGTAGTTACGAAGTTAATGTAAACACATTTAGAACCAAATAACTCGTGATTGAGAAAAAAGTTTTAAGTTGTAACCCTAGTTCCCATGCCTTAATGCAACTCCGCCGAAGTTAAATCTGACATGAGTAAATGAAAAATCAACTACATTTTATACCTCTGTCTTCTAGTTCCCAAGACCACAATTATTCACCTCTAAATATTTCAATCAAACTCTGAAACTCAATGCAACTCCATAAAGAGGGTTGGTAAACGAAAATTCAAATCAAACAAATTCTTATTCCGAAGAAAATAATTGATCATACCATCATAAAAGCATAAAAATAACTTCTAAAAAAAGGAAAGATTGATCAAAATAAAGAACGATAAAGAATAAAGGCATATGGAAAGTCATCAAATCGAATCAAGAATGCACCTTGGCAGGCCAAGCCGGAAAACCCTTAACCTTAGCGAGGACGAGATCGCCCAAACTCAACTCATTCTTCGTCTTTGAGCCCTTCGCTCCACGCTTTCTCGCTGGAGGCATGCCGTCCAACCCCTTCGATTGAACCACAATAAAATATAAGTTCAACCAGCCCTAGACCCGACGATAATCCTCCGGGGCATCCCCGAAACGGTGTCACTTTGCGGAACTCGACCTTATGATGCAGCGTTAGACTCCACCGATTAACAATTGTTCGTAATTTAGAACCGAAGGCAGCGACGAGACGAGACGGAGACGGAGACGGAGACGGTGGCGTTGGTTTTGGTGCTGTGGCGGATATGGAGAAAGGCAGATACTAATGTTTTTTGGTTGTGAGGAATATCTATTTGCATCAATCGAATTAGTGTTAAATATTAATCAAATAATAATTGTATTAGAAAATAACATAATTAATTTTGTTACTAAATTAAATAAATATTAATCAAATAATAATTGTATTAGAAAATAACATAATTAATTTTGTTACTAAATTAAAGTAAATAAAATAAATATAGTGTCTGAGTTATAAAAAATTGTATTTTTCAAGAATAAAACTTTTATAGCACAATGTATCTTAAGTATCTATAGACAAAAATCAAAGTTTTTGTCATTTTTCTAAACACAATACCTTCCGGCCAGAGGCGAAGACACATGTCGTTGTATGTCCGGATGGTCCAATTTTTTTTAAAAAAATTTTGTATAATTTTTGAAATAATATGATATTAATCTTGGTAGATCAATTTAATTTAAAATATTAAAAGATTCTAGAGTTTAAAATTCTAGTCAGGAAAGAGCCATATTTCTGGCTTCGCCACTGCTTCCAACTAAAATTTGTCGAAAGATACGCGATGATGTTAGAAAATATTTATTAAGTGAATAAATTAAAGATCAATTAACACTGGATTTATATCTTAAAAAGATGCAATATTTAATATTGTTTATAATTTTTAGTAAGTTGTTAACGACACATTATATATCGAGTAACCGACAAATAACTTGCATGTCATAAATTGTGATACACAATTTTCTTCTACCGACCTCCCATGAAGGTCAATTCCCCCATATATGTCAGTACATACATTGATCAAGAGTTGTGATCTATAAGTATAATATGCTCATAAATACAAGATCTTGGCCTCTCAAGCTATATTACCGAAAGCACGATGATGGATAGAATCTCCGTACTTATATTATGGTTAGACTAATCTCTAAAAGCTTGATATTTACTTAATAATGACAAATCTAATAAATCGAGGTTGATAACGGTATTGGAGCACAAAATCACGTGTTGTGCGCGTATGTATGTGTGTGTATTGTAGTGTGACATTAAAATTGTCCAACAATGTCAAAATTTAAAATTACAATCTCGAACAATTTTTCCACTAAATTGGGCACCTTGAGAGATCTTGTGTCTTTAGCATGGTTCCAAGGAGAAGTCTTTGATGTGGCTCATGTAGTAAGAATTGACCGTATGAATTAAATGTTTTAAAAAATGTAACTGAAAAATAAAATCATATTTATCCATATATAAATTGATTTTTAAAAATTAGCGAATTTCAATAATTCTCTTTTAAAATTTTATTTTCGAGTAATGAGGAAAACTCTTTTTTGTATCAATTAATTTTGTACTTCAAAATATTTGACAGAGACTTAACCAGGTTATGTTTGGAGAAGTATTTTAAAAATGTTTTTAATGTTGTATGAGAGAAAAAAAAACTTAAAATATATGTTCGGACAATATTTTTATAAAAAAATTGATGAAAATATTTTAAAAAAATTGTTATCTAAGTTTTAAACAATAACAGTTTTTTGTATGTTTTAAAAAAAAACGTAAGTCAAACGGATAATAAATAAGAACCAAGAACAAAGAGAAAAAATTACAATTAAATTTTTTTTATGTTGTACAAACACCTTCTTAGTTATTTTTTTACCATAAAAATATTTTTATAAAACAATTTTTAGCATATTTATTTTTAAAACAAGTTTTATAATTAAAAAAACACTTTTATAAAAACATTTTATAAATACTTAAAAAAAACATCTTCGTATTTGTCCACGTTATATGAAAATTCTTAACATTGTAACTCATAAACAATTTTAAACATGTGTTTTTAACTCTTATATGATAGGATGCAACAAACACTCACCATTTAGACATTAGTGTACTTCGTCACTATTTGACTCATCGATCCACCAACACTTAAAATATATAGATAGCTCCTAAATATTCCTATAGCTCCCAAATGTTCAAAAAACTCTTGTAGATATAACATTTTGTTTTATATGTTCAAAATATGACTTTCGTAGATGTAATATCTTGTCTCGTAAGTTGAAGAGGTAGTTTTCGTACACATGACATTTGCCACGTGGAAACTCTTGTTCTACACTGGAAGTAAATAATCTCGGTGTAATCACAACCCTTGAATGAGCTTATTTAATAATAGAATCCACCATAAAACAGTTGAGATCCATATGATCTAATGACTACAACTATATTAAGGCATCGTTTGGTTTGGAGGATAAAATAAACTAATGATTAGTATGTAAATGATAAAGAAAATGATTGTAGTAGAAATATAATATATGGTGTAAAATAATATTTTGTTTGGTAAGATTTTTAAGTGTGGATAATTTTCAATTTTGTGATTAAAGGACAAAATTGCCCTTTCCTCTTTTTTTTTTCCTTCAACTCCAGCGGCAGTGGTCGACGGGCGGCGGCGGCGATCGACGGCAGGTCGGCGGTTGGCAGTGGACGGCCGGAAGAGGTGGTCGAGGGTCGGCGGCGGGGTCGAGGGTCGGCAGCTGGCGGCGGACAGCCGGAGGCGAGGCGGTCGTCGGCCGGAAGTTGCGGTGGTGCCGACGGTCGCCGACGACGGCGGTGGTCGTCGGTGACCGGCGGCGGCGGTTGGCCGGGACCAGCGGCAGGGGTTGCCGGTGGATGGTCGGTAAAAGGAAGTGATGGTGAGTTCGAATTTGAGAGAAGGGTAAAATTGAAAAAATACGATGGATTAAGAGTGATATAAATAATCTTAGGGGGTGAGGCGATATTATTTTAACATACCTAATATAACCTAATCATTCATAGGAGGGATTGACTTGGTTAAATAAAAAACGTACCGAACAAGTGATTATGTGGGTTTAACAAAAATAAACCAACCTAATCAAGCAAACCAAATGTTACCTAATAGTACCAAGTAGCATAAATGTTATATTGTCTTGTCAAACACTTATCTACGATATTTATACAGTAACCGTCTCTTATAATTTTTTGTCATCTCCGGAAATCAAGTTTGCGTAAGTGCAACTACAAAGAGCTCATGTAGCAACTATCCAATGTTTATCTGTTCTCTACAAAAATGATTAGCTCGAATTGTTATATGCATATACTATAATTTCCATAAACTATTTTGAACATTCAGTTTAAACGCATGGAGACAAAAGTAATAGTCTATTTGGTTTAAACTTTTCTGGGTTACGTACTTACATTGGATTTAGATTGTGTGATTTTTTATATTTAAAATATAATAAAATAAGATAAAGAAATATAGTTAAATAATTTATTTTATTTTTTAACTAATGCAAAACTATACAAAAAATAATATATTTTTTAACTAATGCAAAACTATACAAAAAATAATAATTTTTTCCCTTTTAAAATTGATTATTATTTGGTCGAGAGGGTCGGGTAGGCGGATAAGAGCATAAGAGGCCGCGCACCGGCTGCACATAGGAATGGAATCAAATTTTATAGGATCGGATCTATTTGAGCCAAATCTTATGAAACCAAACCCAACGACAATTTTGGATTTGCCGATTGACGGACCTAATTTTGGCCTACAGAGCAATCAATTCATCCATTTTTAGGTAGAGTAGATGCTACCTGTGGGGGCAGTGCCTTCACAGGATCTCAGCCATTGATTTTATATGGTGATTAAATCTGGACCTTTGATCACTTCATGGGGTGTATGTGTGTTTAAATCTGGACCTTTGATCACCTCATGGGGGCAGTGTCTCACAAGGTAGGGTGAAATAAACCCCATTTTTATGTAAATAACATGCGAGGTTTGACTTTTAATATAGATATAATTATCTCTAAAATTAAATTTTGTGAGAAATAGGTAATTATACTCTATAATCAATTAGTTTGTTTGGGTAACTCCATTGGATAATAAATTTCAAATCATAAATAATTATTTCTTGACTCATCGTGGTATTATTCAAATTCATCCCAACATGATGTCATTTGAAATCATCTCCGAAAATACTTTCTAAAATCCAAATTCTTTCATCCAAACACGACATTAAATTTTTAGTAAAATAAGCCCAAAAAAATACATTCAATTTAAAAAGTGGTGCATGATGTGTAGGGCTGTAAACGAATCGAATCGAATCGAATTTTATGAAATTTTCAGTATTCGAGTTCGAGCTCGAATTCGAATAAACATATTCGAATCTCGATTCGAAATTCGAACTTTTATTATTTTCGATTCGAACTCGATTCGAACTAAAGCTCGAGTTCGAATTCGATTCGAACTCGAATAATATTATATATATTATATATAATATATATTATATATGTATACGTATATAATATATATTATAATATTATTATATATATACGTAATAATATTATATATATATATATATATTTAATAATATTTTATTTATTTTTTAAATATAATGCTAAAGTTCGCGAACAATCGAACAATATAATTTTAGCTGGAATTCGATTCGAAAAATATTCGAACATGTTCGAGTTCGGCTCGAAAAGTTCGTGAACGTGTTCGGTTCGTTTACACCCCTAATGATGTGGCATGAAATCAAAAGTTTAGATAGTTTTAATTTTCTTGTAGTTGTTTGGTGTATTTCTACTAGAGAAGTCTTGGTCTAGATCTCATCTCTGATACGTTTTATAGTATACAATAATAGTATATTGTAAATGATCGATCATGTTTAAAGAGAAGAAAGCATTCACAAAACCAGAAAATTTCACTCGATATAAATATAAGATAAATAATTTTTTTATTATATCGTGTGTGTCAAGAGAGAAGATCTTTTCTATAATATTTTTGAATCTACTTCTCTCTTCCCTTGACATAGTTCGTGACACTACGGCAAATCACCCATATATGTAATGTTTTTATAGTACATGTCTAATAAGACAACTTGTGGTTTGTGCTTTATTAACTCATATATATATAATATAAATTATTTTAATAATATTTTAAGTTTTAAATCATTCTGACATTTAATTTATTTGTATACTAATGCAAGTTGCATATAAAAGACATTGAATATACCATAGAACAATGTGTTCGTAAATGTCAGATCGATCATAAAAAACATTTTAGTTATTGTATATCATAAATTTGTTTCTAATCGATTTAATCGCCTAAAATAAGGATAAAGGTCGTTCGAGCTCGAGACCAACATATATGATATTATACGACACGTTTCATTAGTATGTGCATGAAGATGTCCAATCATACAGATGACTGCTCATATGATGAGTCACTGAACAATCCTGCATCAGACTTTCCAAGTATTTATCACTTGTCAATTGGATTAGTCCACGATTATGGTTGTACACTATTAGTCATTTGAACCAGGATAACATAGATGCTTTATGTTCTATTGTTGTACTTTAACTCTTTACCGACTCCGTAAAGGTCATCAGATGACGAGATTGAGCGTAGTTTCGACATATGTAGTAGCCGATGCATTGCAGTCGTGGATTCACCGCTCATTCACATGTGTGGATATCATATATGATTTGATAATTTAATACTCAAGGAATCTTTGACCAGAGTAAAAAATGTATTTTATGGTAAAATGTTGGAGCTTAATTAGGGTAAACTCGTATAAGATACATGTATATTTCGATTCATATGAGTTATGAACACACAATTAGCTGTTTCTATGAACCATTGAGGGTCACACAAGTATTATCTTTGTGTTCCCATTGAGGTAATTAAATTCAAGAAGATGCATTTAGTGATTTAGTTTGATGGAATCAAATAGATGACTAAACATGTGTTTATTAGTGGATTCTATCTTTGAAAGTTGTAAGAGTCAAATTTGTGAGGATGGTGTAATTGCTTATAATTTAGAAAAGAGTTCTTAAATTGGAAGTCAAAATTGAATCACTGGAAAGTTGATTTTTAAAATTTTACATCACAATAACGAGTTTTTTTATTTTCATTACATCGGTGATATCTAGGAATGTCAATTTCCTCCGAACCCGTTGGAGGATCTGATATCCAACCAAAATAGAAGAGGGTATGGAGGGATTTTTAGACTCAATTAATAGTTGTGTAATCGGGTATGGGGATTTTAGGGTTCGGGTATGGAGGCGAATTTGATATAATCCGAACCCTAAAATCCCCATACCCGATTACACAACTATTTGGGTATAGAGGCGGATTTGATATAATCCGACCCACACCTGAGTCGATTACCCGTTTAAATTAATATATATATATATATGTATATATACAGAACTTATATTTATTTATATTAAAGATCCATCTTTTCAAATCCAAGTAAATCGGTACTTTTTCTTTTATCTTCCCTTTCACTTTCACTTTTACGTTTCAAGGTTTTACCAATCTTTTATTTTTCATTCAATTTCTCATCTTCTCCACTGGTAAGTTTACTCCATGTTTGACTTCAAAAATTTAAAAATACTTTATTTCTTGATTATGGTTCATTGTATTCCTTTTTTTGTTTGCATATCTCCCAATTCATTTTAGGGTTTTTTTAACCAATTAATTTTGAGAGTTTGGAATGTACGTGACTTTGTTTTTTTTATTTATTGATTTTGGTTTTTTTTTTTTAACTTGAGCTATTTTTCTCAAGATTTCTTTGTTAAGGTTATATATGATTGAGAGATAGAAATCCAACAATCCAGAAAAATTTATAGTAGAAAGCGAAACCACTTGTCATTTCAAATATCGAAAGAAGATAATATAAAAATATATTATGATATAACTATAATTTAAAATTATAGTTTTCTAGGTTTTAGATTTTGATTATTTAAATAATTGTATGTTTACCAAGTTTATTGACTAATTTGCTTTGATTGAGGGGTTTACTAATCCTTGCTGCAACATAATTGTGGTTAATTTATGTTGGTATTTTTCAATAATCAATTTAATCGTATTTGGTATTTTTCTATGTATTTTTTTATGCATTACATGCCTTGATTCATTTGGTGGATTATTAATTGTAGCTATTTTTATTATGTCTCTTTTGTCCTTTTGATTTACTTGTCTCGTGTTTGGATGAAAAGAAGGTGAATCTAAATTTTCAACAAGTGACATAAGAGTGTATCCTCAAGGTATTTGTCATTATTTACTTTTTTTATGATTTTTACTTTTTACTTCTTGATCTTAGTAAAAACTTGCGTCCAGATATGAGAAATGACTAAGATTTTTCTAATATTTATTCTCATTCCTCTTAAGTTTGAACTAAAAAGATATTGTTATTTTCTCTATTTTATTTTATTTTGTTTTTTTTTTAACATACATTACTTCACCACTTTTAGGTATATTAAATGGACTCAACAGATCATATAACAGAAAATGAAGTACCACTATCTGAAATAAATCACGAGGTTCCACATGTTTCACAAAATACAGCATCTGTTGATGTTGCCTATCCTAGTGAAACAAGAAAGAGAAAGTTAACTTCTGATATGTGGAATCATTTTGAAAGGAAGAAAATTAATGGAATGGATGAGGCAATTTGCAACTACTGCAAAAAATCTCTTTCAGGTCAAAGCAAACATGGGACAACACATTTACGTGAACATTTCAAAATTTGTCCAAGAAGAACTGTTAGTGATATAAGGCAGAAACTGCTGATTAAAAAGCAAAACAAGGGGGATTTTTCTATTAAAGGCTTTCAATTTGATCAAGAAACATCATGGTCAATTCTTGCTGAAATGATAATTTTACATGAGTATCCATTGGCAATAGTAAAGCATCATGGATTTCATAAACTTTTAGCAAGTCTTCAGCCTTTGTTCAAGGTTCCAAGTCGCAATACCAACAAGAGTGATATACTGAAAATGTATGACTATGAAAAGACAAAAGTGTTGAGTTTATTGGAATCTAATAAAGGTAGAATTGCTTTAACCACTGACCTGTGGACTGTATCTAATCAGAGGAAAGGATTTTTGGCTTTGACTGCCCATTTCATAGATGATAATTGGACTTTGCAAGTTCGTATTTTGAGGTATATATTCTATTTGTCACTCAAATATGTAATATTTTTCACACTTTTTATGATTTCAGTTAAATAGATACTTACATATATACATTATTTTAATTGAATTATGTAGGTTTTCTTATGTTCATTCTCCACATACCTCAGAAGTCCTTGCCAATGTGATAGTTAGGTCTATGATGGATTGAAATATTGATAGGAAAATATCCAACATTACTGTTGATAATTGTTCCACCAATGATTCTCGTATTAACTATGTGATGCATAAGCTTGATCATTATACACTTATGCTACAAGGGTCTTTACTTCATATGCGTTGTGATAGACTTAATTTAATTGTGGTGATGATAGTCAAAATCAGTAGATCTCGTTAGTAAAACCAGAAGATAATATAAAAAAACAGAAGTTCTCGTATCGCCTTAACTAAGCAGTACTCTTCGAGTACTTATCAGTTTAGAAAAACAGAAGCAAAACTTGACTCTTTGCTAGAATCAGAACTATCGTTGATATATTAAATATTAACCGTTACTTTACCAAATACGAGTATTTAATGCATCATTAAATAATGAACAAGTCATATAATACGTTTTTCCAAATGTGGTATGAAACAAGATTGATTATTTTGAAACTTTTTTCAAGAACTTTTTTAGGTAATAAAGCTGATCCTAACAGAAGTCAAAGAAGCTGTTTTGTTTATAGACGTTGAATTCAAGACTTCTATATATACACAAGATCAACGACGTTTAAAAGTTACCAAAAACTACGAGCTTAATCTCTAACATACGAACGTTGATTTGAGCACTCATAACTTCTCATCATCTTAAAGCTCAATATACAGAAAAGCATCACACGCTTCACGATAGTTATCTGATCTTTTGAGATCATTTTGTGTTGATTGTTTCTCACTCTCTCTACAATCATTATCGCATTATTACTTATTTGAGAAGAGTTTGTAAACTGGAAAAGAGTCTTTTCCAGAACCTTGTTGTATAGTTTTTGTTGTGTTGAGAAACTAAGAGTTTCAGTAGGCAAAGGATAAGTCCTACTGAAGTAGATGTGTATAAGTGTTGTACTGTAAAAACCAAAGTCTTTTAGTGATCCCTTCTGGAAACAGAAAAAGGGGAGACGTAGAAGATTTCATCTTCGAACTTCCATAAACAACCATTGTCTACTGCTTACTGTTTTATCATTATACACCCTTAAACCATCATATCGTTTCCACACTACATTGTGATCTGCTGGTTATACACTCGAACAAGATTTGCTATAATCTCTAATAGGATTCTAGCATCCCTTTGCAAAAATGACCGTCAAAAGAAAGAGTTTATTCACCCCTCTCTAAACTCCATATCGATCCCCAACATGTTGTGCTGCTCATATTTTGAATTTAGTTGTCCAAGATGGTTTGGATATCATTGCACCTAGTGTTGAGAAAATTCGTGAAAGTGTCACATATTGGAGAGCATCTCCTAAAATAGAGCAAAAGTTTGATGATGTGGCACGGATTGTAGTACGCAATATGAATGCTAAAAAATTGGTGTTGGATTGTAAAACCCGTTGGAACTCAACATATGTGATGCTCATGACTGCTATATCTTTTAAAGATGTGTTTGCTCGTCTGAGATTTTGTGATCCGTCATATAAATGTTTCCCAACTTATGATAAGTGGTTGTTAGCAGAAGAGGTTTTTAAAATGTTGCAAGTGTTTTATTCTGTGACTGAAGTATTTTCTGGAAGAAAATATCCCACAACTAATATATTTTTTCCCAAGGTTTGTGAAATTAAAGCTTCATTGCTCAAGTGGACCACATATCCTAACAAGGTAATTTCTTCCATGACTGAAAGGATGCTTTCCAAATTTTAGAAGTATTGGTGTGATATTCATGGAGTTATGTGAATAGCTACTATTTTAGATTCAAGATACGATTATTGTTTTCAAAAGAACACATGGAGAGATTGGTTTTAAAGAATCTGTTAGAAAGATTAAAAAGATCTGTTATGATTTGCTTGACGATTATACAAATAATAATGGTTATGCCAGTGTTGAAAAAAGATAAACGGAGACTAGATTGAATACAAGTACTGATGATTTTTTGGATAGTTTCGATAAAGAAGTAGCACTTGAGTGTGATGTTTACACTGATATGAAGACGGAGCTAGATCATTATTTGGAAGACAAAATATTGCCTAGAAATGTTGATTTTGACATATTGGAGTGGTGGAAGACCAATGGAATCAAATATCCCACTTTGATGAGGATGACACGAGATCTGCTTGCCATTCCAATATCAACGGTGGCTTCAGAATCAGTATTTAGTACTGGTGGCAGATTGGTGAGTTCCCATAGAAGCATGCTTCATCCAAAAACCATAGAAGCGCTGATGTGCACTCAAAGTTGGTTATTGAATGAGAAACAAGGTAATATAAAGTCTATTTTTAGTTTTTATTGTTTTTGAACAAAAATATTATTAATTTACAATATGCGGTAATGATTTTTTTCTTTGAATTTCGTAGCTATAAGTTCACAAGAAACGGAAGCATATTACTCCTCAGTTGAATATGATGAGGACACTATTAAAGTTGATGTTGTAAGTTTTTAATACAATTTAATTTTGTTAAATTTGACATTAAAAATAAATTGTTGGGTCAATTATTTATGTTGTTCTTCATCATTTTGCAGGACACTACAATGTCAAGTGACGAAGACATGTAGATTAGTTCGGAGATAAACCGATCTAGTTTGATTTTGGGTTGATAATGTTTACATATGATTAAACTAGGGGTAACTCATAGATGATTAATCAATTGAATTATAAAATTTTGGATATTATGTAAATTCTACTATAATTTTGTTGAATTACGTGCTTTTATTCAACTAATATAAACTATTTTTAATATTTTGTTATTTTTTTTATAAAGTTTATTTTGTAAATTTTTATCATTAATAATTTTTTTTATTGTTCATTTAAATAATTTTTTAAATATTCATAACGTCATTGAAACAATTTAAATTTGAAAAAATTCAATTGTATATGATAATATGGTATTTGGGTAGAGTATGAGTATTTGATAATCTGATAGGTATGAGGATGATGATGAAATTCAATACCCGATGGGTATAATGATGAATTTAATAAATGTGTACGAGGATGAATATATGAAATCCGACTCATACCCTACCCATTGACATCTCTAGTGATATCTGACCATCGATTGAGATTATGAAACAAAAAACCAAGATCATGGATTTTTTGATGGATTATGCTTAGAGTATCCTAGTAAATCTCTAATCAGTATGTATCCTAGTTAGAAAAAACCACTAGTAGAAGTTTTGACCAGTTGAGCCGGAGCATCCCACTCAAACGCCCACTAGTAGGCGTCTTAGTTGGTTAAAACTACTAGTTAAGAATCCAAATGAGATTCTATATCATTTATGAAATTATAAATATCACAATGCATGTCAAATTTACAAGCTATATAACTTCTCTCTCGTATACGATACATACATTCAGCCACCATCATCTTGTTGGGAGGACAATTATCGGTCGTGACCATCACTCACAACACCACGCACGCATCTGCTACCTCATCGTGTCGCCGTCGGAAATGTTGGGTTTGGCCCATTTATTTCTTCGGCCCATTACTATGGCCCTTCCCTTATTTAAATGTGGGCTGTAGGGCTTAAAATGGGTGAGACACTCCTTCCTTTCTTTAGTCAGCAGCCGCACGTTTTCTTCCCCCCCTAAGAGAGTGAGCAGCCGATTTGAGAGAAAAGAGAGAACGTGAGATTTTGCTTCGGGTGCGTCTTCCTTAGGTGACTGAGTGTCTTCGGTGTTCTCTCTGAGTTGTGTTCCTTTCTCTCTCGTTTGTTCTCCTGACACCAAGGGGACGAACTCTCTGTGTGAGTGTGTAACCCGCTGGCCTGAGAGATTTGAGCAGTGAGAGTATTGGGAAACCTTTGTGGTCTTCACCTTGGTTCACTGCGCATCTGGAAAGGCCGTATCAGTTTGTCTGAGCCTCGTTCAATTGCATATATCATAGCTATATATATATGCTGCTGTATTTTTGTTGCTAGTTGGTTACAGGTTGCTACTGAAGAAAAAGGCACGAGCTAGACGATCAATACCTAACAGTGGTATCAGAGCCATTGGTTGCTGCCCGCTGCCCGCCTTGCTGCCCGCCGCACCGTCGTCTTCGGTTCGTTGGAACTTGAAACTCTTACTTAGAGTTTCGCTCTGGTATATTGGCTGGAACCTCTTTTACTGCATTTAGTAGCGTAACCGCTTGCCGCGGATTTATGTGCTGGGATTTGTTGCTGGTAGAACTCTAGGTTTTATGTGCTTGTTGTGTTTCCATTTTCGTGGAGAAAAGTTGCTTCCGCTGTGTTCGCTTTGATCTTGGTGATTTAAATTTTCTCTGTGTGAAAATTTGTTGTTTTTTGATCAACTGTTGTGTTTTTTTTGAAAATGTCTATGACTGGATATCATCTCGAACCTTTTAACGGAAAAACGGATTTTTCAATATGGCAGCAGAAAATGAAAGGTATTTTGGTACAACAAAGAGTTTTCAAAGCGATAGACTTGTCATATTCTGCTGCTGAAACTCCTGAAAAAATTGCTGAAATGGATGAGTTTGCTTATTCGTCTATAATTTTGAACTTGTCTGACTCTGTGCTAAGAAAAGTTGGTAAACTGAAATCGGCTAAGGAACTCTGGGAAAAATTAGAAGAACTTTATACTGAAACTTCGTTGCCTAGTAAATTGTTTTTGCTTGAGAAATTTTTCCGGTTCAAACTTGATTTAAACAAGGACATCGATGAGAACCTTGATGTGTTTACCAAATTAGTGCAAGACATTAAGCAAACAGGAGATAAGAATATTGATGATTACACCCCTATTGTTCTTTTAAATGCAATACCTGATTCTTACAGTGATGTTAAATCTGCTATTAAGTATGGTAGAGATCATGTAAGTTTAGAGACTGTCGTGAACGGCCTGAAAAGCAAAGAGATAGATTTAAAAACAAATAAGGGTGGTAATAATTCTGGTGAGGTTATGTTTGTTAGAGGAAGGTCTCAACATAGATTTCAAAATCAAAAACCTTCAAACAACCATAACCAAGCGTTCGTTAAAAATAGAGGTAAGAGTAAGGCGAGATCCAAGTCAAGACCCAAGAATAGAAAATGCTATAATTACATTAAAGAGTGTTCTAGGCCTAAGCAAAACCAAAATCAAAACCAAAACTTTAAAAATCAGCATGATGACCATGCAAATATGGCTTCTGGTAGTGAAAACATGGGTGATATTTTTATGGTGACTGAGGTATGTGATGTGTCTATGGTGAATTCTGTGCATTCAAGTTCTTTGTGTGAAAATGAATGGTTAGTTGATTCTGCGTGCACTTTCCACATGTCCCCATTTAAAAATCTGTTTTCTAGTTATAAAGAAGTGAATCATGGGTCTGTTTCTATGGCAAATGAAAAATTGTGTCAAGTTGCTGGTCTTGGTGATGTATCGCTGAAATTTGATTCTGGTTATGTGTTAACTTTGAAAAATGTGAGGCATGTTCCTGATTTATGTCATAATTTGATTTCTTGTGCTGCATTAGAAGATGATGGTTTACAGGGTAGATGGGGAAACGAGGTTATGAAAATTATGAAAGGGTCTTTAGTAATTTTCAAAGCTGCCAAAAAGAGAAACTTGTATGTTTGTCAAGCTGAATCTGAACCTTGTGTGCAAAATTCTGTGAATGTTGTCTTAAGTGACAAAACTGATTTGTGGCACAAAAGATTAGGTCACATGAGTTCTAAAGGTCTTGAAATTTTGCACAAAGATGGTTATTTTGGAAGTGATAAATTGTCTTGTATGCCATTTTGTGATCCTTGTGTTCTTGGCAAACAATCCAGAGTTAAATTTCCAAATTCCCCTATCCCCAAACACTCTGTCACTTCTGAAATACTTGAGTATTTGCATGCTGATGTGTGGGGTCCTGCTAGTGTGCCAACGCATGGTGGAAATCAGTATTTTCTATCTGTTATCGATGATTTTTCAAGAAAAGTTTGGGTGTTTTTAATGAAAAACAAATCTGATGTGTTTGAGAAGTTTAAAAACTGGAAAAACTTGATTGAAAATCAAACAGGCAAGAAAATTAAAATTCTAAGAACTGATAATGGTCTTGAATTTTGTAATCGATTGTTTGACAATTTGTGTGCTGAATCTGGTATTCAAAGACATAGGACAGTCCCTTATACGCCTCAACAAAATGGTGTAGCTGAGCGTATGAATAGAACTTTACTTGAAAGGGTGAGGTGCATGCTTGCTAGTTCTGGTCTTTCAAAAAAGTTTTGGGGTGAAGCTGTTTGTACTGCTGCTTATTTGATAAATAGGTCTCCTTCTGTGCCTTTGAATGGTAAGTGTCCAGAATCTGTGTGGTCTGGTACACAAATTAATTTTTCAAATTTGAAAGTTTTTGGTTGTTCTGCTTTTGTGCATCAGAAAAATGACAAACTTGAACCTAGATCTGTGAAATGTGTTTTTCTTGGCTATCCTGATGGGGTTAAGGGTTATAGATTATTGGTAAGGGAACAACCTGGTTTTAAAGTGTTAATCAGTAGGGATGTTGTTTTCAATGAGTCTGAATTCCCCTGTTTATCTGTTCCTTTACCTACTCCTGAACCTGCCACTGCTCCAAACAAGGTGGAGCATTTACTTGGTCCAAGTCATGATTCTGAAAATGTGCAGAATGTTCCTGATGTGAATATTTTACCTGAAAATCTGTCTGAATCTGTTTTTGATAATCAAGTTGATGCTGATATGCATGAAGAAATTGCTGAAAATATTCCTGAAACTGGTCTGAGTGATTTGAATGATTATCAATTGGCTAGGGATAGATCTAAAAGAAATATTAGGCAGCCACAACATTTTGATGATTTTCATATGACTTCTCATGCATTTAGTGTGTTTGAATCGATTGATAATGTTGAACCTAAGTTATATGAAGAAGCTTTAAAATCTGAAAATTCTGTCCAATGGTTAAATGCGATGAATGAAGAAATTAATTCGCTGCATGTTAACAACACTTGGATTCTTGTACCTAAACTTGAAAATTGTTCTGTTGTGGACTGTAAGTGGTTATTTAAGGTCAAGAATGAATGTGAATCTGTCAGATTTAAAGCTAGGTTAGTGGCTAAGGGATTTACTCAAAAGGAAGGGATAGATTATACTGAAATATTTGCTCCTGTAGTAAAGTTTACTACTGTGAGAATTATGC
Source organism: Primulina eburnea (assembly GCF_022965805.1). Lineage (NCBI taxonomy): Eukaryota > Viridiplantae > Streptophyta > Magnoliopsida > Lamiales > Gesneriaceae > Primulina > Primulina eburnea. The sequence continues at coordinate 9,121,856 of NC_133116.1, forward strand.
TTGCCCTTGTTGCTCAGTTTGATTGGGAGTTGAAACAATTAGATGTTAAAACTGCTTTTTTACATGGTGAACTTGATGAGAAAATTTTTATGAGACAACCTGATGGTTTTGTTGATTCTAAGTATCCTGATCATGTTTGTTTGCTAAAGAAATCTTTGTATGGATTGAAGCAATCTCCTAGGCAATGGAACAAAAAGTTTGATGAATGCATGCTCTCTATGAATTTTACTAGAAGTAATTATGATCATTGCTTGTATTTCAAACAAAATGCTACAGTTCCTGTTTTCTTGCTTATCTATGTGGATGATATGCTATTGATTAGTTCTTGTGTGAAAACTATTGATCATGTCAAAAATTGCTTAAGTGCTAAATTTGATATGAAATTCTTAGGAGATGCTAAACGTATTCTTGGCATGAACATTTATAGGGATAGAAAACGTCCTGTCATTTTGTTGAATCAGGATACTTATGTTAAGAAAGTTTTGAGTAAATTTTCTATGTTAAATGCAAAACCAGTCAATGTGCCTTTAGCTGGTCATTTTGTTCTAAGTAAAGAGCAATCCCCTAAAACTGATTTTGATGTTAAAAGCATGAAGAATGTGCCATATTCAAATCATTAGGTTCTGTCATGTATTTAATGGTTAGCACGAGGCCTGATATTGCATATTCTGTGAGTTGTTTGAGTCGGTATATGTCTAATCCCGGTGTTTACCATTGGCAAGCTGTCAAATGGCTTTTGAGATATCTGAATGGTTCTGTGAAATATGGTTTAAAATTTTCAAAATCTGATGTTGGTGTTAAATTGGTTGGATATGTGGATTCTAACTATGCAAATGATAGGGACAATAGAAAATCAACAACTTCTTATGTGTTTACATTGTGTGGTGCTTGTATTAGCTGGAAATCTCAATTACAACACATTGTTGCTCTTTCAACCACTGAATCTGAGTATGTTGCTGTCACTGAAGCTTTAAAAGAAGCTATTTGGTTGAAAGGTCTTATTTCTGAAATTGGTTTTCTTGAAGGTGAAGTTGTAGTATTTTCTGATAGTCAGTCTGGTATACAACTGTGTAAGAATCCTGTTTTTCATGATAGAACTAAACATATTGATGTTAGATTTCACTACATTCGTGATGTGGTTGCAAAAGGCATAGTTTATCTTGAAAAAATTCCTTCTCAATTCAATCCTGCTGATATGGGAACTAAGTGTTTGTCTGTTGAAAAATTTATATCCTGTCTAAAAATTTTAAACTTTGATACTTCTGATTGATGTGTTATGTTCTTGTTCTGTAGTGTAGCTTACTTAGTGTTTGCTACATATTGGTACTTGTACTAACTTTGTGTTTTCTGCAAGTGGGGCGATGATGATGGCTGTAGGTGACTCTCCGGACCAGTTGAACCGGTGTTGGGCCAAAGGTGGAGAAATGCTGGGTTTGGCCCATTTATTTCTTCGGCCCATTACTATGGCCTTTCCCTTATTTAAATGTGGGCTGTAGGGCTTAAAATGGGTGAGACACTCCTTCCTTTCTTTAGTCAGCAGCCGCACGTTTTCTTCCCCCCCAAGAGAGTGAGCAGCCGATTTGAGAGAAAAGAGAGAACGTGAGATTTTGCTTCGTGTGCGTCTTCCTTAGGTGACTGAGTGTCTTCGGTGTTCTCTCTGAGTTGTGTTCCTTTCTCTCTCGTTTGTTCTCCTGACACTAAGGGGACGAACTCTCTGTGTGAGTGTGTAACCCGCTGGCCTGAGAGATTTGAGCAGTGAAAGTATTGGGAAACCTTTGTGGTCTTCACCTTGGTTCACTGCGCATCTGGAGAGGCCGTATCAGTTTGTCTGAGCCTCGTTCAATTGCATATATCATAGCTATATATATATGCTGCTATATTTTTGTTGCTAGTTGGTTGCAGGTTGCTACTGAAGAAAAAGGCACGAGCTAGACGATCAATACCTAACAGGAATCCCGCCGCTTTCTAGTATTGATCTCAACACATAATTTTGTCTAGATTTTTGGTGTAATCTAGACAAGTGACAAATTTTTCAACCATGGACCTAATTTTGTTGGAGTTTGAAAAACAATATTTTATCCATTTAATTGTTTGTAGAGACTTACAACAAGAGATATCTTCGTTTAAAATCCAGAATAATTGGAGCCAAGCCTTGGGAACTAAAGATAAACTTTCAATAAACACTCTAGGGGTGAATATTATAATCATACGACACTCAAGCTAAGTTTTAATGATCGAGATTGAAAATTATTTAAAAATTTTAAACTTTCGATGCTTATTGCATTGAGAAACGATAAACCGACGTATGTAATATAAAATAAGCACACATTGGACATTGGATTATCGAGTGGGGGAGATATAATATCTAAACACCATTTGCTGCGTCAAAATTTAATCCAAAACAATACTTGTTTCAATGTTGAATCAGTTCATGGACCAGCTTGTCTTTTTCTTTTTCTTTTTTATCGAAACCAAATCCATCTGAGTGATGATATAGTTAATTATAATGTCGATCGTCATCTTGGTTTGACCAATCCCCATGAGATTCATATGCAACAATAAATTATGTCCCATTGATTTCATGCATATTCAGTTAATATAATCTATTTATTTATTTAACTTCCCTTGTCCCAATCAATGACGACCGATTTAGGATTTTGAACAAGCTACGGAAACACATACTAATCACTATCGTCTTATATATATATATATATATATATATATATATATATATATATATATATATATATATATATATATATATATATATATATATATATATATATATATATATATATAACGTGAGATCTTTATGATAACGAATTTTGGTCTCTAAATATATTTCAAATTTTTTTCCCAAGAATAAAATACCCCTTCCAATAAATATTCTTAATTTTAGAATAATTAAAATAAAAAATTAAACGAACATCAATGGACAAAATATTTCGAAAGATAGAGATAGAATCGAGACAGATCTTCTTTCTTCTATCTCTTTTGCGTGTGCCACTCATCATCTTGAGTGCACAATGTGTCTGTCTCTCATGCGGATGAGGAAAGTAAGACAACATTGTAGCTTCCCCATATATAATTAAATTCCATATAAAAATTTAGTATACTCAAAATCACATTGTATATTAAATTTTAATATATACAAATATATATCAAACTTGAAATTATAAATATATTCAAACAATTTTTTAAAAAATCAGTTATAGGAGCCGATATCTTTGTCCTCGCGCGAACTCCATAATTATTGAGCAGCATCGAAGCCGCCAACCTACTACTTGTCTACATGCCAAATCCTATTTATTTGGATAACACAAAATTTCAACTCTCAATCTATAGATATTTAATTAAGAAACTTACTGTAAAAAATACTCACTCCCAATCGGGTTGCCTTCCCAGTGTTAGAGTAGATGCCCTGCAAACCAACGGTTGGCTAGAGAATTTATTGACTCAAGTGAAATAAACAATCTTTATTTTAATATAATTTAACTTTTTATGGTCTTGTCATACTTTATCTGTATACCCATGCAAACAGCATAGATAGAGTCCTTGATTATGCTTTAATACAAATGAATCGTAATTCGATGTTGAAACTCATTTGTAAACACTGCATATTCTAAATTCGTTCCTAGTCGATTCAGCCGCCTAAAACAGGGATATAGGCCGCTTGAGCTCGAGACTAGCATCTGTGATGTTGTGTACTGCGTTTCTTGGTAAGGGCATAGAGATGTCCAAACATGCAGATGGGTAGTCATATGATGATTATACCGAACAATCCTCCCTCGGACTTTCCAAGTGGTTATCATTCATCGAGAGGATAAGTCCGTGGTTATGATTGTACACCATTAGTCCTTACGACCCGGGACAACACTGAGGCTCTATATGCTAGGGCTGTGCTTTGACTCGTTTACCGGCTCCAGGAGAGTCATCAGGTGGCGAGGTTGGGTACAGTTGCGACACATATAGGAGCCAGTGCATTGTAGTCGGGGATTCACCGCTCATCTACGGGTGTGGATATCCTATGTGATCTGATGAAATAATAGTGCATGGAATCTCTGGCCAGAGTATGAGATGTACGTTAGAGAAGGAGTTCTCAAAATAGTACACGCGATGCCACTGTTATAGTTATCACATAGTTATCGAATTAATATGCAACCCTCGATGAACCAATGGTTGCAGATTCGATCGGGATATATGAGATGAAGGGACCGTACTGTACGTTAATCATAATCGACTGGTTCTTGCAGGCACTATCAGTGATACTTAGGGGATCATGGGGCGATGCTACTAGACGCTCTTACCATGATCCGATGGGTGCAATCAGAAATGAGTTCTGACATTCTTGATCAAGGTGTTGATGAAAAGAATGGGGCTAACTAGGGTAAACCCGAATAAAGGATTATGTCCTGAATCACAAAGAGTTGTGAACTCACGGCTAGCTGTATCCCTGAACCATTGAGGGTCACACAAGTACAGGATCATTTGTTCCCGTTGAGAGAATAAATTCAAGCAGTTGAATTTATATTATGATATAGTAAATTCAAGGAGTTGAATTTATGATAATTAAATTTTGAGAAAAATAAATTCAAGGAGTTGAATTTATGATATAGTAAATTCAAGAAGTTGAATTTATGAAATTTGGAGAGAATAAATTCAAGGAGTTGAATTTATAAAATTTGATAATTTAATTTATTAAACTCAAAAGTTGGGTTTATTAAATATTTAATTTTGGAGGTGATAAATTCAAGGAGTTGAATTTATAATTTAAATATTAAATTCAAATGTTGAATTTATAATGGATTTAAATTAAAAGTAATGTGTGTATGTATTATGGGCTTGTAGGAGTACAAGACCAACATACAAATTATTAAGGTTCTTAATTGGACTTTAAAAGATTAATTAATTAATTAAACTAGTTGGACTAGAGTAATTACTTTATTAAGCCCATTAAGTGTTTGATTTAATTAATGGGCCCTAAGCTTATATATATGTGTATTAGGTTTAGGGTTAATTACTCAACACTCACAATTTTTGAAAAAAAAAAAAGGGAGCCTCCACAATTCAATTGTGATTCACGTAAATCACATAAAAATTCCTCCAAAATTTTGGCCAACTTTTCAAGAAAAAGAGAGTTGGCAAGTCTCTCGATTTTAATCTTCAACGTTGAAACTTCTTCCAAATATTCTAGTGCTATTTGGAAGCTAGAATATTTGGAAGAGGAACAAATCTTCTAGTCGTGGACCTAATTAGAAGAATCGAAGAAAGTTCGTAGGGATTCATCAAGAGCTAATCCGTTCATACCGGATTAGTTGGAGCCAAGTGATTTAATTCACAAAGGTATAATCTTTAACATCCTATGTATGTTTTGTTAAATCATACGAGCGCCCAAACAATATATTTTGACTATCAAAATAAATAAAAATTTTAAACTTCCGCTGCATTTGGGCACGTAGAAAACCGAGATCCAACACCCAGGTGTTGCATGTAGGTCGTGATGCGCCTTGAGATGGTCGTCTCTTGTCTCCCTCGTGGGGAATCCGCTTCTAGGTCATCGCTTTACTGCGTCTGATCCATCCTATAGATACATTTGTGATATCTCGGGATGTCCCGGGCCATGCATAGTGCCCGGGTCATGGATAAATCCGGACCAAGAGGGCGAAGATCTGCAGAGAAGCCCGGATCTCAAGAAACCCGAGACATTGAGGAGATAACTCAAGGACAGGGAGAATCTATGAAGATAGTTCATCAGAAGGCCGAGCCATTAAACGTCCGGGACACCTTTTCCCCGAGCTCTCGTACAAGTTTCCAGGAACTTTCTATCCGAGCCACCCGACAATAAACATAAAAATTTCGAAGAATTATTATAGTACACAAATAAAAGAGAGAGAAAACGTTAATTATTTGTAAATTTTATTTGATTACTCAAAAGTCGTATCTAATATTCCACTGAAAATTCCAAAAAACAAAATGAAATTTACATACACATATACAACATCATATTCTCTCAAGAAATCCCTGCAAAACAACCCTTTTCTTGTATTCATGCGAATCCAAAACAAGAATCTGATGGTCCGAAGAAACAACATCATTTTTGTTCTCAAAAGATTCATTGCTCTGCTTGAAACAATGAACGAAGAAAACCCATGCAGCCGAGCACAGGATCGCGCAAACCTTACCCCAAATCAGCATCACCACTAGTGTCAAAGCAATTATCGACGCCCCCACCATGGAGTCGACTTTGCCAGCGGCCGCCGTCATTTCGCCCCCATTTCCTCCCTCCCCAGTTGCGGCGGCTGCTGCCGTTTTCCCTTTATTCAGCCGTCTCTGTGGTGGTGCGTGAAGTGCTGGTAGGGAAACCGATTGTCTCAGCTTGATGATCATCGGGTTACTCGATGTTTCTTGGACCTTTGTTGGAATACTTTGTTCTTGTTGGTTCTTGTTGTTCTTCTCCACCGTGATTAATTCTTGATCAATCTAAAGTACATAAAATAAACAACCCATTCTCAAATATTGATCAACAAGAACATAACGAACACACACACACACACACAGAGAAAGATTACACACATGGATAGATACACACCTTGTTGTTGAGTAGATGGACGAGTGGCGGCGGCGCTTCGGCTGCGGCGGCCATGTCTGCGATTATCTGAATTTCTTTAATCGATTCCGATGTTGGAATATCAGATTTGGCAAAATTTGGCTTCTTGCTTCCATATTTCACTGATTCAACGCCATCGCCGTGAGCATGAGCAGCTGCAACAGATGGTACTGAGTCATGGTAGAAGTTCTTCCTGTGCTGCTTTTTCGGGGAAGACAAACCAAAACAAGCCCCAAAACTAAATAATCTCCCGCCGCCGCCGCGGCGGTAGCTGTTTGAGTTATTGTTTCCCTTTTTCGTAGGTTGGGTAGTACTCATAGGTGATAGGAGACCGATCTAGAGCTACATAAACACAAGTTCAAACAAGAAAATGTGCAAGCCACAAATATATATATATATATGAAGTGGACTTAAACACACGATTTAATTTTTCTATTATTATTATTATTATTATTCCGGGAAAAGTATTTATAAGAAGAATGAGTATCACGTGAGACCGTCTCACGGATCTTGATCTGTGAGACGGATCAACCCTACCCATATTCACAATAAAAAATAATACTCTTAGCATAAAAAGTAATATTTTTTCATGGATGATCCAAATAAGAGATCCGTCTCACAAATACGATCTGTGAGACCGTTTTACACAAGTTTTTGTCTATAAAAATAGCAAGGATAATTTGAGAATATGTATATATAGATTATTGTGAGACAATAATATAATCTTTATTCGCGAGACGTATCAACCTTATATATATTTACGATGAAAAACAATATTTTTGACATAAATAATAATTTTTAAATAACTGATTTAAATAGATATATATCTCACAAACTCGACTCATAAAGTGTATAACAAGAGTTTTTATGTATATTATATAATAACAAGTGTAATAAAAATCTACTCTCTTATCGTCATTGTCTAGACTTTAGCTGGGGCAGTGGATTTTTTATGTAAGATTAATCTTGGTTGTATACAAAGTCAATTTACTTAATTATCTAATTTTTAATATTTTGATTTTCATACTTTAACGCGTTAAAATTAGTATTAGTCCAGTCGTACATTTGATTTTTTAAAACACATTTCCTCGTAACGTGTTCAGCAATATTAGATGTCACGTTAATAAGTAAAAAAAATGTGACAACTCATTACCAATATGATGAAATAGGAATGATTTTTTTTTTAAAAAAAATTATAATTTTATTATAATAAGAACCACTCGAACTATTCATATGATCAAAACCCCAAATAGTTTAACTTAAGGGACATATTTAACTATCATTTCTAAATGACAAAAATTTGTGTGAGATGGTCTCACGAGTCGTATTTTGTGAGACATATATCTTATTTGAGTCATCCATGAAAAAGTATTAATTGTTAAGCTAAGAATATTATTTTTTATTGTGAATATCGGTAAGATTGACCCGTCTCACACGAGACCATCTCACAAGAGACATACACTTCCTAAATAACAACCAGTAGTCTCGTGCACACATTATTAATTTTTACGGTCTTTTTTTATAATTTTTTGTTGTAAATTATTATAAGTTAAAAAAAATGTTATATTTGGAGTGTATCAAGTTTTATAAGATATTGATATTTTGATTATTTTAGATTGTAAATTTTTTCTATATAATTATCATTAAGTAAATAGTTGATGAAGTAGGGATAGTTTTTATATTTTAAAAAGAAATAAACCATGACACTAAGAGTTTGGATCGATGTATTTAAAATCTATTAATTTCAAAATCTTTTATTTATTTAGATTGATAAAATTCAAGTGATTTAAAATCCACTTCTATATCAAGTTATATGTTTTAACCTAACTGTAAGTGCCTATCCTAAAAATGTTTATATGATTTTTAACCGAAATTGGAAAAACTTATTCCTATATATTATCAAAAAAATATTTTATGATCAAACATTTTTGTGTATTTTATATATTTTTAAACATTTTATAATATATCATATATAATTTATTAAGTTGAACTATAATAAATTGTTTTATGAGTTCATTAAATTTTATTAGTAAATTTTTTTATATTTATATAGTGTTGTTATCCCACCTAACAATACTTTTAGGCTGCGTTTGGTTGGAAGGATAGGATAAACTAATGATTAGTACGTAAATGATAAAGAAAATGATTTTGGTAGGATTGTAATATATGGTGTAAAATAATATTATGTTTGGTAAGATTTTTAAGTGTAGGATAATTTTGAATTTTTGGATGAAAAGACGAAATTGCCCTTCCCCTTCGCGACGGCGACGGCCGGTCGGAAATGGTGGCTAATTTTCCGGAAACTGCCACCATTTCCGACCGATTAGCGACGGTTTTTAAGAAACCGTCGCCGATCTGGTTTTGAATTATTTTAGTTACTAAAAAATTTGACATTTAGCGACCGTTTGAAAACAAACCGTCGCTATTTGCGACGGTTTTTTACAAACCGTCGCTAGACAGCTGTCGGCCGGCGGTCCATCGCCTGTCGGCCGGTGCTCGGCCGCGGTTGGCGGTCCGTCGGCGGTCGACCGGTGGTCGGCCGGCGGCGGTTGTGGAGGCGGCAGTCGGTGGCGGGAAGTGGTGGTAAGTTTGATTTTAGGCGGGAAGTGGTGGTGAGTTTGAATTTAGGAGAAGGGTAAAATTGGAAAAATAGGAGGTATTAAGAGTGTGATAAATAATCCTAGGGGGTGAGGTGGTATTATTTTAACCTACCTAATATAACCTAATCATTAATAGGAGGGATTGACTTGGTTAAATAATCACCCCAACCAAACGCCGGATAGAGTAGGATAAAATTATCTATCCTACCCAATCACCCCAACCAAACGTTACCTTAGTTGAACTTTTCAATCCTTTCTGTTTGTGCTGCTAGGCTATATAAACTAGACGATTTTATTGTGGCATGCTTCATGTATCTATCTGTATAAGACATGGCGACTCGATCTATATATAATTAAAAGTAATATTTTTTTTTATATAAAATATTAATTTTTCATGATCAATTCGGATTAGAGATCAGTCTCACAAAATTGACTCGTGAGACAGTATAACGTGAATTTTTATATATAAACTAATGGGAGCCTATACATATCTCTCATACATCTTCATACCAATCTATGCTTTTAGTTACACTTTTTCGTACACTTTTTACTTATTGCCGTATATAGTACTCTATTATACATGTTTATACATTGCTTAAATATAACTATTTAAAACAATGTTAGGTGCGACGTGAAAATACAGTCTTGTTTATGCTACGTAATTTTAATTTTGTTAGAATCCAAGAGGGGTTGAATTGGGGCATTTGACTGATATAATTTTACGTTTTGAAGTTGTTTTTGGAAATTTTGAGTTTGGTAGCGGAAAAGTTGATGTCAAATCAATTATATATAAACAATGTCAATAACTTGTGTGAGACGATCTCACAGGTCGTATTTTGTGAGACATATCTCTTATTTGGGTCATCTATGAAAAAATATTACTTTTTATGCTAAGACTATTACTTTTTATTGTGAATATCGGTACGGTAGACCCATCTCACATATAAAAATTCGTGAGACCGTCTCACAAGAGACCTATTCATGAATAATAAGTAACAATTTTATTGCAACAAGCAATTGAAAACGATAAATACTATGATAATTTGTTAAGAGATTGAAGTTAAAAAGTATTAGCAAAAACTTGTGTGAGACGGTCTCACGTGTCGTATTTTGTGAGACAAATATTTTATTTGAGTCATCCATGAAAAAATATTATTTTTTATACTAAGAATATTATTTTTTATTGTGAATATCGGTAGGGTTGACCTTTTGGGTCATCCATGAATTTTTTTTAACTTTTTATGCTAAGAATATTACTTTTTATTGTGAATATCGGTAGGGTTGACCCGTCTCACAAGAGACCTACTCAAAAATATTTTGTTCATATATGTTGGGGATAGGGGTTTTAAAAGTCTTGAATAACGACCTCAGTTTTCTCCGAATCCGACGGAAAATATGATATTCGACCCGAATGGAGGAAGTTATGGATGTGACTTTTTACCTTCAGATACTTAAATTTTCGTGTATGAAGATGGATAAGTGTATTAAATAATTCTTCTCATACTGACCCAAAATATGTGATTAAATTAATATATATATAATTTTTGGATTATGTGTTTTTGTTGAATGATATTATTTAGATGCAAGGAAGTAAATTATTAGTACATATTTATTTTTCATGCAAAAAGAAGTGTAATTTAGTCATACTAGTGAGGATTTGTGGCTTAATATAAGATATTGATAATTAAGTTTAATCTTATATATGTTTCAATAATTATGAATATTAACGATTGGTTTACTATTATGACTTGCGTATGACAATATCGTGTACGTTATACTGGATAGAGACAAGTATTTATGCAAATTTGTTGGTTTTCTATTATGTGCAAAATGAAATCGACTCGAGGTTGTCATAGTTAATGTTTCAATAAACTCTACGACCAAAATGAACAGTAGATAAAGTCAAGGGTAGAGTTATATATTATATGTCTTTGAGACGATTTTCTCACACACAATGCTAATGATATAGGACAAATGTTTCCCAAGATAAAACGATTTTCGTTTTGTAGTAGGAGCACTCCAAATCACAAAATCGGACTAAACAAAATATGGTTTTGGAACTTTTTGATATTGAAGAACGAAATATATACAATCATACGTATATGAGACAAAAATATCAGTATCTTCAAAATTCAGGCTGTGTAAAAAATTTCCATTCTGATACTCGGTTGTATTTATAATATTACAAAAGTTGCATAGACCTATTCATGGATCGGTGTCTCTGAGATCAGATTCAATCTGATCCATCAGCTTTCATATTGAAAGGAATGTTGCTAATAAATGTACATGAAATAAATATATTATGTGTATTAGAAGTTGGTGTTGTGCTCTGGTGTTGTCAACACGAGCACACAACATGCATCGGAAATTAATTATTAACACACAAATATAATTTTAATAAATAAACACCAGTTTTAAATTATGCACAAGTACGAATACTTGTGCGATACTTCATGGCAAAAATTTCACTAGAAATATATGTAAATCGCTTACACCAAAACTGTAGTGACCCGTTCCAGAATCACCTACTAATCAGATCTTAAGCATGCAAAATTAACATTTAAAACTGAATCAGGTAAACAGCGGAAAAACAGTAATACAACCCAATCGAATCTGTAAGTACAAAATACTTAAACAACCAGATCGAACTAAATTCCAAGAACAAATACCAACAACTACAAGTCAACCTCTGCCAGCTCCCTGTCCACTCCCTCCTGGACCGTCCAACCTGAGACCTGCCCCATCGAATAGGGTGTCCAAAACAGAGATAAACCGAGGACGTGAGCATAAAATGCTCAGCACCGAAAGCATGAGTATACAAGACTATGACATGCATGTATGCAAAATGTACTGGATACCAGGATCTGGGTATAACGAAATACTGCTCAGGTAAATGACGTCAAGGTATGTAGCACTCTGCGCCGTCGCACCAGGAGGTGGCTCCCATACCAAAATAAACCTGTGGATATACCGGTGACCTGACCACCATCGGCCAACGGGGTCTAACCATCCACAACAAACGAGGGCTGAGCACCCTCTCAACAGGCTATCTCAAAGATAATCAGGCCCAACATGATTATGCAAATGCCGCATGATAAACCATGCATCATATGACAGATAATAATGCAACATATAAACATGCAACACATAGTAAAGCATACTCAATCCTGCTATCTCGGATAGTACTTTCGTACCTCAAACCAGTAGATCCTAGCAATCAGCCCTAGAATCAAGCCTGCGTCCGTAGTCAGCCCACTGATGCCGCTAGCTCCCAACTAGAGCACAGCTCCGCTACAAAACCAGTAGCTCCCCGCTAGTGCCTAAACCTCGGGAAAAGACTAGAACCCATCAGAAACGACTAAAACGCTCTGGAACACTCGGAATTGGCGAGTAAAAAGTGAAGCCTCGCGCCTCTATTTATAGACAACGATCGGTAGATCCGATCCACTTCGGAAGATCCGATCCGGTACACTTCGGACCTTCCGAACCCTGATCGGACGATCCGAACCCTGCATGTCTTCCACGTGTCCAGCCACCTGTCTCGGACGATCCGAACCCTGATCGGACGATCCGAACCCTGCATGTCTTCCACGTGTCCAGCCACCTGTCTCGGACGATCCGAACCCGGTTCGGTCCTTCCGATCCCACCGAAATATAATTAATCCAATAATTAACTCAAATTAGGCATCGGGATACTACAAAAACAATACCAGTGAAAATAAAAACTAAATTCTTTGACACTCCAAGGAATTAAAAATATGCACAAAAAACACAAATCAAATCTAGATACATAAAACAAACACGTATTGCTTAAAACTAAACGAAACCATTCTTCGATCAACACTCTGTGTCAGTGTTGTTCTTGAGTGTTGTCAACATCAATCGGCAACACGGTAAATCTGTGATTTAATCAAACAAATTCTTTAACATAAAAATCTTCAACTCTGAACTATGAGTGTGTTCAGAGACAAACTCCAGCAGCTATCCTGCTCTTTAAAGTTATCGCCCGATCACACAAAAATGTCTCATCAAAATAGGTTTGGCTCTTGTATTTTTTTTCTATGCAAGAACTCTTCTGCCGACCTTTACATGCACTCCCAAAAAAACTCCAGCAGTTCCTCTCCACAACAAACTGATCACATGATCACACAAAAATTGTAGAGCAAATATATGTGGACGAGGACGCTGTAAGGCTATTCATATTTATATCTATGGCTTGACCTAAAAGTTATTTCATAGAAGAGTCGTACAAAATATGAAAACAAGATTTTCATTAGATATAAAACTCTTTTAAACAAGAATAAAATATAAGATCGAAACCGGTCTTTCCACGAAAGACAAATCCGGATTCAGCTGAACTTCTGTCGGATGCAAAACATGAGACTCATCCGCTACGTATCGTCTCAACAAGGACACATGAAACACATTGTGAACACTAGACAGATACGGTGGCAAAGCTAATCTGTAGGCCAAATCTCCCACACATTCTAAGATCTCAAAAGGACCAATGAATCTCGGAGATAGCTTACCCTTGAGTCCAAATCTCAGAATCCTCCGAAAAGGTGATACCTTGAGAAACACTTTCTCGCCTGCATCAAAATGAAGAGGTCTGCGCTTGGTGTTCGCATAACTCGCTTGTCGATCCTGAGCAGTCTTAATCCGCTGTTTGATCACAAGAACTTTGTCCATGGCCTGCTGAATCAATTCTGGACCCTCGACCTGTCGTTCTCCGACTTCCTCCCAGAACAGAGGAGTACGACAACGTCGACCATACAATGCTTCAAACGGAGACATACCAATACTCCTATGAAAATTGTTGTTGTATGCAAACTCTATCAGTGGCAGATGATCCTGCCAAGCTGGCCCGAAATCCATCACACAAGATCTCAACATATCCTCAAGAGTACGAATAGTCCTCTCTGACTGACCGTCAGTCTCTGGGTGATATGCAGTACTCCAACTCAAGGTAGTGCCCAAAGCTTGCTGAAAGCTGCCCCAAAATCTAGATGTAAATCGAGGATCTCTGTCACTAACGATACTCACGGGCACACCATGAAACCGTACAATCTCCTGAATGTACAACCGTGCCATCCGATCGAAAGTGAAATCTCTGTTATACGGAAGAAAATGGGCAGACTTAGTAAGCCGATCCACTACCACCCAGATAGCATCTCTATTCCCCACAGACATAGCCAAGTGAGTCACGAAGTCCATCGTGATATGCTCCCACTTCCACTCCGGAATAGGAAGATTCTGCAACAAACCTCCAGGTCGTCGATACTCAGCCTTCACCTGCTGACAGACTAGGCACTTGGAGACATACTGATAAACATTATGTTTCATACCTTTCCACCAAAATCGAGTCCTCAAATCCTTATACATCTTGTTGCTCCCCGGATGAACACTCACTTGCTACGATGAGCCTGGGACAAAATCTCCTCCCTCAAAGTGTCATCTTCCGGTACAACAACACGACCAGATAAGCACAAAAGACCCTCGGACTGATAGTGGAATCCAGAAGTATTATCTCCATCAGCCAACCGAGCTAATTTCTGAACCTTAGAATCAGACATCTGAGCATCTCTAATCCGAGAATACAAAACTGGCTCAGACAAAATAGTAGCTACACGGATACTCTCTGTTCCCTTCCGATGCTTACAAATGAATCTCATCGAACAGAAATCCTGAATAATCCCAGATACAGCACAAGTCTGAAGAGCAGACAATCTCACCTTGCGACTAAGAGCATCGGCCGTGAGATTCGCAGATCCTGGATGATACTTGATCTCACAATCATAATCCTTGAGTAGATCCATCCAACGACGCTGACGCATGTTCAACTCAGCCTGAGTGAACAGATACTTCAAACTCTTATGATCAGTGAAAATCTCAAATCGCTCACCATACAGATAATGGCGCCAGATTTTCAAAGCAAAAACGATCGCTGCTAATTCCAGATCATGAACAGGATAGTTTTCCTCATGAGGCTTCAACTGTCTCGACGCATAAGCAATCACATGCTCATTCTGCATCAGAACACACCCTAGTCCCTGTAAAGAGGCATCGGTGTAAACACTGAAACCATCAGATCCAGACGGTAAAGCCAAAACAGGCGCAGATGTCAAACGTCTGCGAAGTTCCAAGAAACTCTCTTCGCACTCTGATGTCCACTCAAATGAAACATCTTTCCGAGTGAGCTGAGTGAGTGGCTTAGCAATCTGAGAGAAGTTGACAATGAAACGGCGATAATACCCAACCAATCCCAGAAAACTGCGGATCTCGGCTACTGTCGTCGGACGCGACCAGTTCAATACCGCTTCCACCTTGCTCGGGTCAACTGAAACTCCCTTGCTAGAAATGACATGACCAAGGAATACAACCCTGTCAATCCAAAACTCACATTTACTCAACTTCGCATAAAGCTGATTCTCGCGAAGTGTCTGTAAAATAATCCTTAAGTGTTGTACGTGTTCTTGCTGATCATGCGAATAGATTAAGATATCATCTATAAACACCACAACAAACTTATCCAAGAAATCCCGAAATACCCGATTCATCAGATCCATAAAAACTGCTGGTGCATTCGTCACCCCAAAAGGCATAACCAGAAACTCATAATGCCCATACCGGGTCCTGAATGCAGTCTTCGATATATCTCCCTGATGAACCCGAAGCTGATGATAACCAGACCTTAAATCAATCTTGGAATACACAGAGGTACCTTGCAGTTGATCAAATAAATCATCAATCCGTGGCAACGGATACTTATTCTTTATCGTAGCACGATTCAACTGCCGATAATCTATGCAGAGCCGCATAGAACCATCATTCTTTTTGACAAAAAGAACTGGTGCTCCCCACGGGGACACACTGGGTCGAATATACCCCTTGTCAAGAAGATCCTGCAACTGCTGTTTCAATTCTTGCATCTCCGATGGAGCTAAACGATAAGGAGCTCTAGAGATTGGTGCCGTGCCTGGCACTAAATCAATGCCGAAATCCACTTCCCGAACGGGAGGAAAACCAAGAATCTCCTCGGGAAAAACATCCGGAAAATCGCAAACCACTGGAATGTCACTGATACCGACACTATCTGCGGACGAATCAATAGCATAGATAAGGTAGCCTTCCCAGCCCGACTCTAAAGCACGACAGGCTTTCAGAGCAGAAACCACAGGCATCGGGGGTCGCGCTCCCTCTCCATAGAAAAACCAACTGTCGCCCTCAACTGGACGAAACTGCACAAACTTCTGATAACAGTCCACAGTAGCTCTAAACACAGTCAGCACATCTATTCCCAGAATGCAATCAAAATCCTCCATCGCAAGAATCATCAAATTAGCAGTTAAAACATTACCCTCAAACTCTAGAGGACAACCCAAAACTAGACGTTTAGCTAGCACCGAATGACCCATCGGTGTGGAAACAGATACCACAACGTCCAAAGAAGTGAAAGGTAACGCATGACGCTTAGCAAATCTCGCAGATATGAATGAATGTGATGCACCAGTATCAATGAGAACGTAAGCAGGTAATCCACATAATAAAAAAACACCTGCGATAACTCTCTCGTTCTCCTCAGCAGCCTGATCCTGGTTAAGAGCAAAGACCTGCCCTTGAGTACGCGGTCGGAGGTTAGAACCCTGAGTAGACTGTCCCTGCTGTGGTCTCTGATGAACTGAAGCCTGAGAACCAGATCCTGATCCTCCGCCCGTCTGTGGACAATCTCTCTTCATGTGGCCCATCTCACCGCACTTGTAACAAGCACCCGCAACCTTGCGACAACGCTCCGTCGGATGATCCTTCCCGCAATGCTGACACGGGCCCTTCTTCTTCCCAAAATGGTGAACTCCTCCAGATCCAGAGGAAGAAGAAGTAGATCCAGCCTTCTTAAATGCTTGGGCGCGGGGACCCAAAGAACTAGTAGGACGAGCAGACTGCATGGCTCGACCTCTCAGCAAACTGCCCTCAGCCTGGCGACAACGGTTCACAAGGCCCTCATACGATGTCGGATCATCACAGACAACAACCCGATCATAAATCTCCTGATTGAGACCCTGAAGAAAATGGTTATACTTGGCCCTAGCATTGTCACTGACATGTGGAACATACGGAAGCAACTCAAAGAACTTCTGCTGATACTCATCAACAGACAAACTTCCCTGCTTCAGATTGATCAACTCAATCGCCTTGGTCTGCAGAAGAGCTGGCGGAAAGTAAAGCAGCATGAAAGCGGCTCGGAAATCGGCCCAAAGAACTCGACCCTGTCGCTGAACTATCGGTGCAGAGGTAGACCTCCACCACTTACGCGCACCACCCTCCAGCAAGAAATCAAGGGTATCAATCTGCTGCTCCGCCGAGCACTGAAAAGTCTTGAAGCAGCTCTCCATCCTCTCAAGCCAGTTCTCCGCAACATCCGGAGTCTCACCGCCCGAAAGAGGTTTCGGCCCCATCTGCAAGAACCGATGCATACTAAAACTCCGAGGCTCATCACGACGGTGTTGACGACGTTCTCGATGCTCTCGGCGATGCTCCCGATCGTCGCGGTCTCCCCAGCGTCCAATGCTGCCATGACTACTAGCATCGTCGTCAAAACCAGACATCTCTAGCTACAAAAGTTACCAGAGATTAAACCCAAAAGAACAGTTCCAAATCTTAAAATCTTAATGCATGCTCTGATACCATAAATGTAGTGACCCGTTCCAGAATCACCTACTAATCAGATCTTAAGCATGCAAAATTAACATTTAAAACTGAATCAGGTAAACAGCGAAAAAACAGTAATACAACCCAATCGAATCTGTAAGTACAAAATACTTAAACAACCAGATCGAACTAAATTCCAAGAACAAATACCAACAACTACAAGTCAACCTCTGCCAGCTCCCTGTCCACTCCCTCCTGGACCGTCCAACCTGAGACCTGCCCCATCGAATAGGGTGTCCAAAACAGAGATAAACCGAGGACGTGAGCATAAAACGCTCAGCACCGAAAGCATGAGTTTACAAGACTATGACATGCATGTATGCAAAATGTACTGGATACCAGGATCTGGGTATAACGAAATACTGCTCAGGTAAATGACGTCAAGGTATGTAGCACTCTGCGCCGTCGCACCAGGAGGTGGCTCCCATACCAAAATAAACCTGTGGATATACCGGTGACCTGACCACCATCGGCCAACGGGGTCCAACCATCCACAACAAACGAGGGCTGAGCACCCTCCCAACAGGCTATCTCAAAGATAATCAGGCCCAACATGATTATGCAAATGCCGCATGATAAACCATGCATCATATGACAGATAATAATGCAACATATAAACATGCAACACATAGTAAAGCATACTCAATCCTGCTATCTCGGATAGTACTTTCGTACCTCAAACCAGTAGATCCTAGCAATCAGCCCTAGAATCAAGCCTGCGTCCGTAGTCAGCCCACTGATGCCGCTAGCTCCCAACTAGAGCACAGCTCCGCTACAAAACCAGTAGCTCCCCGCTAGTGCCTAAACCTCGGGAAAAGACTAGAACCCATCAGAAACGACTAAAACGCTCTGGAACACTCGGAATTGGCGAGTAAAAAGTGAAGCCTCGCGCCTCTATTTATAGACAACGATCGGTAGATCCGATCCACTTCGGAAGATCCGATCCGGTACACTTCGGACCTTCCGAACCCTGATCGGACGATCCGAACCCTGCATGTCTTCCACGTGTCCAGCCACCTGTCTCGGACGATCCGAACCCTGATCGGACGATCCGAACCCTGCATGTCTTCCACGTGTCCAGCCACCTGTCTCGGACGATCCGAACCCGGTTCGGTCCTTCCGATCCCACCGAAATATAATTAATCCAATAATTAACTCAAATTAGGCATCGGGATACTACAAAAACAATACCAGTGAAAATAAAAACTAAATTCTTTGACACTCCAAGGAATTAAAAATATGCACAAAAAACACAAATCAAATCTAGATACATAAAACAAACACGTATTGCTTAAAACTAAACGAAATCATTCTTCGATCAACACTCTGTGTCAGTGTTGTTCTTGAGTGTTGTCAACATCAATCGACAACACGGTAAATCTGTGATTTAATCAAACAAATTCTTTAACATAAAAATCTTCAACTCTGAACTATGAGTGTGTTCAGAGACAAACTCCAGCAGCTATCCTGCTCTTTAAAGTTATCGCCCGATCACACAAAAATGTCTCATCAAAATAGGTTTGGCTCTTGTATTTTTTTTCTATGCAAGAACTCTTCTGCCGACCTTTACATGCACTCCCAAAAAAACTCCAGCAGTTCCTCTCCACAACAAACTGATCACATGATCACACAAAAATTGTAGAGCAAATATATGTGGACGAGGACGCTGTAAGGCTATTCATATTTATATCTATGGCTTGACCTAAAAGTTATTTCATAGAAGAGTCGTACAAAATATGAAAACAAGATTTTCATTAGATATAAAACTCTTTTAAACAAGAATAAAATATATTAGAGATAAAATCATATTAAAAACAAATCATATAATATGTAGAGATAAATCAAATAAGATCTTATCATTTAGAAATAAATCAAGCAATAATCTAGAAAAGCAAAATCATAAATTGATAATATCAACTTATCAAAATAATAAAGAATAAAATATTCCTTTCAATCTCTCCCTTTTTTCTTTCTGGACAAAAATCCAAAAATGATAATCTTGATAAGTCTCGCAGTCAGTTAAGCTCTCCCTGCGTTAGAGTGTATCTCCCCCTGAGTCAAAGTTCATCTCCCCCGGAATTAAACATGTTAAAGCACTGGTGTTGTTGGCAGTGTTATCAATACCATCATTAGAACACCTGAAAACATAAGAAGACACACGAAATAAAAATTCAATAATCACGCAAACAGATATAAGAGCAACCCAAAGTCTCAGCAACTCCAGGAATTTTTGGTCCTCCTACTCCCTTTTTTTGGTCAGAATGAAAGCCAATTTTCAAAAACGGACTATACTCAGTCACGTAGTAAGCAATGAGTTCTTTGGCCTTTTGAATCTGCTGTAGAGCAAAGTCAATTAGGGCCTGTAAGTGAGAAACATAGAGCATGACAAATACATTAGGGGTGGAAGTGGACGAGGACGCCATGCTGCCAACACCATTGGCAACACCAGTAACTGACCAAGGTAGGTCCAGTTTCTTGTTACCCTTGAAATAAGGCGCTTTCTTGAGGGTTTCGCTCACATAAAAAGAATCTCATCATCTTTTTTGAGAAACCCTTATAACTCCAGTATCCCAAATATCAGGGAGGAAAAATGGTAGCCTCGTAAATTTTATCTTCTTTATCTGTGGGGGTATTGTAAAATTCAGTGATCACATTCGGGGAGAAATTGAACATCTAATTCCGCAGAAAAATTTTCCCAAACTTAACTGATCGCTCATCTTCAACACTTGAGATGAGGTTAAAGTAAAACTCCAACACTAGTCATCTGGAATAAGGGATAGTAGTGCTGACCGTAGCAAGCAGACATCGATCTTTGAAAAATGTCGTCAAATTTTGTTGGCCATACGTCTCCATGTCAATGTTCTTCTTTTCAATAAATTATCTATTCACATAGAGAAGCCATATGACTAAGGCAGCTTCAGTGTAGAACTTGGTGGAGACAAAATGACTCACAGCATAATAAAAAGAGTCAGTGTTTTCAGCGGTGTTGAAAACATCGGACTAAACATCAGAGTATATTTAGCCACCAGTAAAATGTGAGAGAAAATTATAAAGGTATATCAGGAGTTACACACAAAAACGCACAAAAAAATCACGAGAGTAAGGAAAGATGCGAGAGTAAGTGAAAATAAGCACGAGTAATTATCAAGGATTCAACGGTAACAAAACATATATACTCTTACTCCTACGGAAAAAAAAAATCAAATTGATTTAATCCTTCAGTTCTAAACAATCCACACGGTAAATGTAATATTTTCGAAATTTACCCAAAAAACTAATTATGGTTTAATCCAAAAATCAAACAGTAAATGTAAAATCCAAGATTTTTGCATAATCGTGATAATATTTTTTGTAATTTAAGTGTTCTAGGATTATTCAATTTTTTGGGTATCTATTTCATAATTTTATTTAAGATGTAAGATTTGCAAGTTTATCTAAAGTTGGATGGATAATTATATCATGTACAATATTTTTGGAGCTTGAAATTTAAGATAATATTGTGTATATAATTTGAACTTGAGATAAATAAATAGATCACGATCTAAGAAATTAAATAAAGAATTTTTTGATATAAGCAGATAAATTTTTGAGATATAATTTATTTTGGATATAGTTTGGATATAAGCAGATAAATTTTTGAGATATAAATTCAAAGTTGGAAAGATTATAAGATAAGATTTATATATATATAAATTATAAAATTTATCTGCTTATATCCAAAATAAATTATATCTCAAAAATTTATCTGCTTATATCCAAAATATATCCAATATATATATATATATATATATATATGAATATCAGATAAAGATCTAAGATTTGATATGATATGAATACCAGATAAAGATATAAGATTTGATATGATAATTATCCTCGATTTAAAGTTTGATTCGAAATTCAAATGCGATGATAATACACGATCATGATAGCAGCCACTTCCCTATAAATAGGAGAAGCTTCCATTCAAAATTTACACCTCATTTACACATCAAATTTTCGAGTTTTTGCTCTCCAATTTTCGAAATTCCTCTCCAAAAATTCTGTACGAGTCATCAAAATTATGTCCAAGTTCAGAAATTTTTTTCTCTCGCTCGGATACTGGGAATTCGATCTCCACCGTTCAAAATGTGCTTCCATATGTTTCAAATAACATATCCAAATTTCGGCAAAATCCAACGGTTAGTGTTTTGTTTATAGTCTTCGTAAGAAAAAATGCTCAGAGTCTAGGCGGAAAACAGTATACTTACGGTTTTTCATCCATAAATAGGTTAAAACGACTTCCAAACCAGATCTTCACCGTTCATAATGTTTTCACGTACTTGTGAACATACCGTGAAAATTTTAGGCCGATCTAACGGTTCAATAAGGCGCAATGAATATTTCAAGACGAATGATTTTTCGGGCAATAATGTTGCTGCGTTTTCGAAGTGCCAGTTGCACGATTCTTCTATGTTTCTCGAATTTTCACGTTTTCTCCAAGGATCAAGTAAGTGGGCTTGTTTTAAAGATTAAAATTTGTTATGCATGTTTCTTCGTCTTTATGAAAATACGGTCGAGTACACCTTCTTCTTCTACTCCATTCTTGTGTTCTTTGTCATGTGGTTTTGGAAACTGTGAGGATTCGACTGTATATGGGAGGGAATCCAAACCATGATATGACCCTTATACGGTGGGGATATAATCGATTCAGCCTCGCCCCCTTAGAAGAGTAAAAATAAGGGACTGATATCAGTAAACCATAGAAAGTTGAGGAATCTCAGTGTCTGGTAAATGTTATGCATGTGATATGAATGATGTTATGTAAGTCATGTGATTTCGAAATTTTATGCATGTTGTTATATTGTGCTCGAACGGCCCCCGCTTGCTGAGTATTTCCCAAAATACTCACTCCTTACTCTACCCTGCCCAGATAAATCAGAAGAAGAAATAGAAAAAGAAGAATCGGACACCAGTTTTTGGGCTGATAGTGGACGCATAAAGAATTTTAATTAAGAATATGTTATTATGAGTTTTAATTCAAGTTATAAACGCTTCCGTAGATTTTTATCGTTTGCAGAGTTACTACTTGTAAAGACGATTCCATTTTTATAGTATTTATGATATATAAACTTGTTTTGGTTTATACTGTACTATGAGGCTTGTTGTTTAGCAATTATGTGATTTTTGAAAAACGCCGGTGTCGACTAACCCCGGTCTCGGGTCCTGACAGTAAAATTGATTCAAACTCGTGTTACGACGATTTCAAAAGAATATCCAGTGAAACCCACATCGATTATAATCCACTGACACAAGTAGTCACATAAATTCAAAATTTAGATAATCAAGGTTTTTATCAACTATCATAGGTCAGATACTGATATGTCACTACACATGATGGATTCACGAAACAAAAATCAATATGCATGTCCTAATTATGCCTCCAATATGATGAAATATCAAAATGTCAGGCAGTGTATAACTTGTGTTGTGTCTGAACTTGGTGTCGGCAACAACTCCTGGCAACACCAATGAGTTTTATTCAAACTTTTATAAAATTTTCTTTTGATTCAGAAATGGTAGATCCCACACTAGAAGAACGATCTTCAATGGACTCTCCTAGGTAGCTTTTTCCATTATTATTTTGACTTAGAAGTGGTAGCTTCCATACTAGAAGAACGGTCTTCAATGGACTCCTCTAGGTAGCTTTTTCCAATTTCTTCTAACCATTTTTTTTAATTTACATCTTTTTTGTTTTTCTCTTTACGCGCACATTTACCAAGACACTTTTTCACATTGGACAAGATCACGAATTCTATGAACATCCTCAACTACTCGATGTTTTGGATTGAGCATAATTCACTCCTTAATATTTGATTGGAAGTATGGACACTCAGAGAGTACCTTTCAGAAATTGACTGCACTGTTCAGACTTTACACAAATAAATAGGATGTTTATGATTATATAGTTGCCTAGCATCCTAAAAATAGACATGCAAAAATGGTGTTATTCTAGCATCCTAAAAATAGACATGCAAAAATGGTGTTGTCACCGGTGTTGGCAACACCAATGACAACATGTGTGTGTGATTATCGTACGCACATGCTGAGAGACTTCCAAAGATTGGAAAACCTCTAAAATTCCAAAGGTTTCGTGAATATATCAGCCAATTGATTCTCAGTCCTAACAAATTTCAGTCGAATTATGTCTTTTTCAACCAAATCTCGAATAAAGTGATGTCTTATGTCTATGTGTTTTGTTCGAGAATGTTGAACATGATTCTTAGAAATGTCTATAGCACTGGAATTATCACAATATATGTAACGTACCGTACTTTTACTATTCAAAATTTGCGGAAAAATTAAAAATTCTCTTAAATAAAACATGAACGTTCAAAATTCGATAAAATAACTGTACGTCTCAATCATTTGTCACAAACAAAGGTCTAAAAATAGAGTTTGACAAAAGTGTTTGAACATTTTCATAAAAACTAAAAAAAACATGGCGGTCCTCGGGTTTAGCCTCCCGCTCAGTCGAAGCCTGCTCCTTGGTCCCCACCTCCTGTCTCCTCATAAACATCCTCACCTGCATCGATCAAGTCTAGTGAGTCTAAAGACTCAACACGTATAAACTAGAGATAACGAGTACTACGTAATAAAATCACATGCAACTTTAAAATAGGACATACATACTTTAAACTTGAACTTGTAAGATAAAACTTGTACATACGTACATACATACTTAGACGTGCCATAAACCTTTCTTAAACATGCTTGTATACTTGAACATACTTAAACATACATGGCTTCATCATTTTTGTGTAGAGGATGTTTCAAAGCAAGTGACCCATAACATAATTTGCCTGATCAGACTAAACCACAATACTGGGATGACAGGGACGTATCCACTGCCACATACATGAGATCTCCGTTCATAATTTAACGGGCTGATTGGTCCACGTTCATGATTTAACGCTTTCCAATCACGATCTAAACCCGTTCATAATTTAACAGGGGTGAAGAGGTCCTCGGCCACGTTCACCGACTTCCAAACCCATTCATAATTGGTCACAAGACATTTAGCATACCTCAAAACTTAAGTTGCTGCACATATTAAATGAATTTAAAATACTAAACTTGCATTGCTTAGATGTAGGTACACATGCTCACCACCAAACCCCATAAATAACTTAAGACGTTCTAAAACTCTCGAGAATTGACTTCATTTAAATCAGTGTACTAAACCATCACATGAAATCCCAAAACAAACAGTGATGTTTTTCCCAAAACATGAAGTACACTGACCCCGGGTCCGGGTCCGTGTGTGTGCGCAAAGAAAAGACCAACAAAAGGAAGGGACACGGACCCCGTGTCAGGGTCCGTTAAAGGGTCCGTGTAGACTCGGTTGATTGACACTTCGAAGGAAAGCAAAGGCACGGACCCCGTGCCCTGGTCCGTGTTGGCACGCAGAAATGGCATCAAGGAGAAAACAAAGGCACGGACCCCGTGCCAGGGTCCGTCCGTGGGTCCGTGTACCTGCGCTAATCGGAAACCAACGAGAATTCAATACATGAGGTGCTTATCACTTTATACTCGATTATACGGACCATGAACCGACACCTCGAGACCCATCCTAGCATGCCATAACACCAATTCCAAACTCGTACAACACCCAAAGCAACGATGTTCACCCTACGACACATACATTTAAAAAATGTGATAATTGCCACCGAAACGTTTCCTACGACTTCTAATGTGCTTGATTGCCTATCGACACTAAACGACAAATCAAATAGCAACCCAACATCATACTAAGCATACCTAGACGCAGCCATAATCACCCGTCGATCCCCAACGAAGCCTAGCAACAAGTAAACTTCAATAACGCGTCGATACATAATTTTCTGAAAAACGAAGTTTGAGCAGTCTCACGAAAAACGTCATAACTCACTCAATTTTCATCCAAAAATTTTGAATTTACTGTCAAATCAAAGGTATCGAAAAGTTCCACAATTTTCATGGGGAAAGTTTTCTCAGAATAACGACCAAAAAATCGCAGTTTTAAAAATGACATCAAAAACGAGTTTTCAGATCTAAAATTATCTCAAAACTGATCCAAACCATTTTTCGCTCAAACCACGAACGTCACACATATATTTTTACGCATAAAACAACGCAACACATAATATGACATGATCGATGCAGCAAAAGAAAGATTATACGTGCTTTTTGATATTTAAAAATACCGTGACGACTGATACTGAAGCGGAGATGGTGCGAGGATTGATCCGGGACGAACGTGACGCTAAAATCTTTAAAGAAACTCAACAAAACTTGCTGGAAATTTAGAGGAGGGGGTGGCTGCACTAGTTCTTCAATAACCCTAGTGTTTTTCTTCTCTCAAAAATATAAAACTGAATTGAAAATATGTGTGTGTGTGTGTGTGTGTGTGTTGTGTCGTTGATTAGTATGTGTAAAAGTGCGTGTGTGTGTATGAGAGTTAGGTAGTAATTTAGGGAGTGAAAATTGCTTAATTAAAATTTAACTACTAATTTAAAGTTAATCAAACACTAACTCACTCAATTTCCTTAATTGAAATAAAATACACACAAAATTTATAACATTCTCCTTTAATAAAAATAAAATCCACAAAAATGATAATTTTAAAAGTTTTAAACTCTTAAATCCACTGAATAAATAAGTTAGGATTTAAAATGCTCAACTTAATAATTATTTAAAAATACCTCAACCTCAACTTAAAATAAAACACCACAATTTAGATTACCAAAATCGTCACCGGTCTTTTCCTCGATCCCGTTTCGAATAATCGCCTGAAATATGAACTCGAAAAAAAACATTTCAACGTGCATCACATAAACATTAAAATAATGAAATTTAAATAAATTATGCATCGCTAAAATCATTTTAAACTTAAATGAAATATTTAACCATTTAATTAATGCATGAGTTATACGTTTACTAAATTTAGGCACTACAATATACAATTATTGTATCACTATGGAACCCATAATCCTCAATCATTTGATTAATCCACATAAGTTGTGAACAACAACTAGCAGCTGCCACATATTCAGATTCAGCCGTAGATAGACATACACAATTTTGTTTCTTACTAGCCCATGATACAAGGTTGTTTCCTAGATAAAAACACCCACCCGATGTGCTTTTACTTCATCTAGGTCACCAGCCCAATCAGCATCAGAAAAACCTACCATATTTGTGTTTGTCTCTTGTTTGTACCACAATTAGGAGTGTTCATCGGTTGGTTCGGTTCGGTTTTCGGTTTTTTATTTCGGTTTTTTCGGTTTTCGGTTTTAGAAATATATAATCCGATATCCGAACCATTTTTCTTCGGTTCGGTTCAGTTTTCTACCAAAACGGTTCGGTTATTTCGGTCGGTTATTTCGGTTTTGGTATAATTATTTAAATCAATAATGTAAATATATTGTAATATATAATATGTTAACTTTCTATATGTTTTCTTAGTAAAATATTTAAATATAATGTCTAAATTAATTTAACAAACAATAATCAACTAAAAATTATTCAAAATGGTTTTTCATTAACTAAATATCATATCAAAATATATAATATAAATAAAAATATAAAAAAAGTTATTAATTTAATGAAATTTCGGTTTTTCGGTTTGTTCGGTTTTGACATTTATAATCCAAAATCGAACCAAATAAACTTCGGTTTTAACATTTATATCCGAATTACAAAATTCGACTTTTGGTTCGGTTTGGTGTTCGATTTTTTGGGTTTGGATTTTCGGTTTTTTCGGTTTTATCCGAAGTTTGAACACCCCTAACCACAATCCTAAATCTAGTGTACCTGCAATCTATTTAAGTATACGTTTCACAGCTTTTAGGTGTGAAATTTTCGGATTTGCTTGGTACCTAGCACATAAACACACACTGAACATGACATCGGGACGAGTAACAGTCAAGTATAAAAGTCTACCGATGATGGTGCGATACATGGTGTTGTCAACACCCTCGGCAACACCATCCTTGGACAATTTTTCACTTGACCCATGAGAGTTTTCATATGCTTAGAATTATCATTTGAGAACTTTGTGATCAGATTCTTAGCATACTTAGATTGACACAAAAATATAAAATCATGCAATTGTTTAACTTGCAATCCAAGGAAGAAATTCAACTCTCCTACCATGCTCATTTCGAATTGTGATGACATGCCATCAAAAAAGTTATCAACAAGCTTTGTGATGAAGCACCGAAGATAACGTCATCAACATAAATTTTGACAAATCAAAATATCATGCTTCAATTTTTGAATAAAGAGGGTTTTATCAACCTCACTTCGTTTAAAGCCCAAGTTGATCAAATAATTAGCCAACCTACCATACCATGCTCGTGGAGCCTGTTTCAGTCCATATAAAGCCTTCTTTAGTTTGTAGACATGGTCCATATGATGTGGATCTTCAAATCCTTTGGGTTGACTTACATATGCTTCCTCATTCAAAATTCCATTTAAAAAGGCACTCTTTACATCCATTTGATACAATTTGATACGCATATGACATGCTATGGCAAGCAGCAATCGGACTGACTTAATTCGGGCTAAAGGAGCAAAGGTTTCATCAAAATCCACCCCTCAACCTGCGTATACCCTTGAGCTACCAACCGAGCTTTATTTCGAATAATGTTACCGGATTCATCTGTTTTATTTTTGAAAATCTATTTTGTTCCAATAACATTGGTATTTGAAGGTCCAGGAACTAAATCTCATACATCATTGCGCACAAATTGTTTAAGTTTTTCATGCATTACATTGATCCAGAATTCGTCTTTAGTGTATCGTTAATGTTCTTGGGTTCAATGTGAGACACAAAACAAGAGTGACTTACCTCGGAGTACTCGGAGCTCATGCATACTAGCCCGATCATCTTTCGATAGTCGACTTTCTCTTTTTTCCTGGTTTGCACATCTTCATGTACTTCACCAATGATTTGTGATGATGGGTGATTCTTCTGAATCTTGATGGGAATTTCTTTTTCACAATTGATCACCACATCATCATCATCGTTATCATTATCCACAGTTTCTATTTGGCTCAGAGGCGATGTTGTGCTTGGTGTTGCCTCACTGGTCTCAACACCAGACTCAACACCATTTCTGGTCAATAATTCACTTATATCCAGAAATTCATCTGCATCATCCTCCGGTGTTTTAAATGCCATATCTACAAGATTGTCAAACATAGCGTTAATTGACTCCATTGTAGTCCTGGTTCTTAGATTAAATACACGATAAGCACGGCTATTAGTAGAGTATCCAAGAAACAGACATTTATCACTTTTGGAATCAAATTTAGCTAGATGATCTTCATCATTCAACACATAACCTACACATCCAAAAATATGAAAATATTTAAGGTTTTAATTTCTTCCCGTGATAATCTCATATGAGGTCATTATAGAACCACTCCTTAAATATACACGGTTCGAAATGTGACATGCCGTATTTAAAGTTTCGGCCCAAAAACATTTTGCCACGTTCTTGGAACTTAGCATGACTCGAGCCATTTCTTGGAGGGTTTGATTTTTCCTTTCAGCTATGCCGTTTTGTTGAAGGGTTTTCGGAGCTGAAAATTCATAAGTGATACCTTTCTTATCGCACAAAGAAATAAAATGAGAATTTTTGAACTCCTTACCATTATCGGTTCTTATTTTGACCACCTTCATATCATACATATTTGTTATCCTAACATGCAATTTTTTAAAAACATCAAATGTATCAGATTTTTCTCTAAAGAAACTTACCTGCGTAAAGCGCGAAAAATCATCAACGCAAACAAATGAATATTTCTTACCACCCAAGCTCTCAACATCAATTGGACCCATTAGATCCATATGCAAGAGTTGAAGACACCGTGTTGTCCCAAAGTAGGGGTGATCACGGTGTGGTTTTGCGGTTTTTTTTAAAAAAATTCAAACCGAATTGCCATATGCGGTCGGTTAGTATTTTGAAAAATTAATCACGGTTTTACATGAAAAATTAGCCTTACGGTTTTGAGCGGTTGCGGTCGGTTTACGGTTTTTTTTAATGAAAAATATTAGAACATATATTCTAATTTATTTGAAAACAACAACAATATATTGTCTTCAAATATAAAATATAGTTCAAAGCATATAAATATCAAAATAGATAAAACAATAATCAAGATTCAAAATGAAGTAAATAATTTAACAACACAACACAACACATTCACAACAAAAATGATATTGACACTATTTTATCTTTTTTTAACTTTCAAACTTCAAACAAAATATTGTAGCAAAATAAATAAATAATTTAATAATTAAGAAATAAATAAGTTTTATTTGTAAGAATAATAATTTTGGAGAGAGCTGGAATATAATGAATGATAACTTCTTTATTTGAATATGTTGTTTACAAATTATTATAATTCTAGGTCAAATATTATCGCAAGCGGTTTAGGCGGTGCGGTTTGGTACGGTTCTTGGAAAAAAAATAACCGAACCGCATATGCGGTGCGGTTTATGATTAATATTTTTAATCGCGGTTTTTATAAAATAATCTGAAAAACGGTGCAGTGAAATTCGGTTCAGGCGGTTCGGGCGGTTAATAAAAAAATTTGATCACCCCTATCCCAAAGTGTTGCAACACCGGGTGTGCAACACGGGTTTGTTTACCTTTCTGACACGACCCACAGACATAAACATTACCTGAATTTAAATTGGGCATACCTCTCACAACATCAAACTTACACAGATTCTTTAAGGTTTTGAAGCTCACGTGTCCCAATTTTTGATGCCATAGGTCCAAATCACTCCCTTGGCACTTCGACAACCATCACCTTCTCCCATTTGATAACAATTGTCAACAGATCGAGCGCCTGACATTACACAAACATTGGCATCATTAAAAACTTCACAATTATTTTTATTGAACTTAACATGTAAATTATCATCACAGAGTTGACTTATGCTTATTAAGTTTGAGTTATGACCCTCAACATGAAGCACATTGTGAAGTTTAGGGAGTCCATCCACATTTAAGATTCTCTTGCCGACAATTTTCCCTTTTGCACCACCTCCATAAGTCACATGTCCACTTCTCACTTCAACATAGTCAGTAAGGTGTTCCTTGGATCCAGTCATGTGGTGCGAACACCCACTGTCGAAATACCATATGCCTGCAACGTTAGTTTTAAAAGACGTATAAATGACATTGCAATGAACAACAGCTTTTGGTACCCAAACTTTCTTCACAGGAGGTTTCTTGGCTGCTGTGTTGCGCCTGGTGTTGGACAACACAGTGGGCAACACCCGATTTGCATGCCAGTCATTTCTCAGCTTAAAACAGAAAGGTTTGATGTGACCTGGCTTATGACTGTAGTTGCAAATAAAGTGACGCTTTCTTTACTTTGGTTCAGAAGTTGACCATGATTTCTTGGTTTGTGACATCTTCACCGGATGATTAACTTTTAAAGGAGAGGGAGAAGCTTTGTTTTGTCTCAACCTATGTTCCGAGGCCAGCTTTGAGATTGGAACAGTCTTATTAAGAGGGTTCACAGAATTGTCTTTACTCCTTTTATAAACACAGTTGATTTTGATCCGGAGTTGGAAGATTTTCCAATCTCATGTATGCTTTCGACATATCCAAGACCAGTTCTGTTGTCCTTTCCCATTGTCAGCATTGAGTCAAGTTTTGATGAACTTGAGTTGAATCTTGCGAGAGTTTTTGAGGACTTCTCAAGCTCATCTTTGACTTTACACAGTTCAAGATCCTTCTTGCTAAGCACAACTTCAAGTCGAGAACCACATTCTTTCAAATCAGTATTCTCCTTGGTGAGGATCAAATTTATTTTATTTATTTTGATCCAATCTTCGTATAGCTCTTCATACATAGCCTGCACACTTTCAAAGGTGAGTTCATCATAATCAGCATCCTAGATTTCATGCTTACCTGAGTCATTGTGAGATTGAGCATTGAGACACAAGGATTTTGAAGTGGTGTTGCGGCCTGGTGTTGCAACACCGTGCGGGTTGACTTGCATCCAATATTTTTCCCTCAAAACAACAGTGTTTGTAGACAGTGCGTCCATTGAGATTCTGTTAAATTTCCTGTAAAAACAACAATAAACCAGAATCAATCACTTGGTGTGTCAAGCGTTGGCTTTGATACCAAAAACATTTCAGTTATGGATAACATGCTATACACCTTCACAAAATACGTGTTATGAAGTTGGATCACCGACGAAGCTTGATGAAATTGATCGCGTTTCTTTCATATCTGCTGCTGAAAGTCGACTTTAACTACCCATTTTCTGGCAAAGTCTTACATATGCACAATGCACGTCATAAATCATAATGAGTGTCTCAACATAAATACAACCTAATATTGATATTCTTGAACAAAAATCTGAACCATAAACTTTTCACTATGCCAATTAATTAAGGGAAAATCTATTAACTAATCAATGTAGCTAAATAATATGTTGCTACGAGAATATAGAATGCAATTTCTAATGTTGGCAACTTTACTAAATCCATCCAACCAATACTTAAAAAAAACACATAAAAAGATAAATATGTATGTAATTAAACGATTTCTTACCCACCCACCCCAGACCCGTTTCCAGACCCATTGACTAGGTCTAGACCCTCCCCGAGACCTGTTGGACCGGGTTTTAACCTCTCCCATTAAGGATGGGTTTGATGCGGGGTCAGGTTTTAGCCCGGTTTATTGTCATCCCTAACCCTATTTGATTATCAAATCCATTCAAGTCGCCCCTCGTATAAGAGTCTTTAGATTTGATCTAGTGGCGTTAATTGATCCCCAACCAACAGTCATGATCACCAATCATCACACCCTTCTAATCTCACATGCCGATCTTATCATTGACCACGGCGTCATCAACCCATCACACACTTTCGATCTCCCAATGTGCGTCTTTTGTGTCGCAAATCTGGGTTCAAAATGAATGAATAAATAATAAAAACGTTCTTTTTTACCTCTACATATATTAATTGAGATTAATTACCATATTTAAATAATTAATTCATCATTCTCTCGAAATTGGTTTAAAACAAAGTAATATTCTAAAAATATCTAGTCGAAATGTAGATTTTAGTTTTTTTTTTTTTTTTTTTCAAATCAATTTTTACTTTTATTGGGTGAGATCGATTTTCTAATCCTTAATGGGCCACCAAACCCATTTCCAACAAAATCCATACCAATATATACATTTATAAAATTTGAAGCCAATAATTCAACATAAATTATTTAAACTAATCAATGTACAAAATTGAAAACAAATAAAAAATACATCAAAATTGTATACTCATATGCCTCGTTTGGTAGTTGGGATTAGGGTAGGATAACACTTATAATCAAGTGTTTGGTACCATTTTAAGTCAACCAATAATAACCATGGGCCCGGGAAAAGCTACTGTGCAAGCGTGAAAAACCAAGAAATGAATCCCCTTTTGACCCAGGTATTGTCTGTCCTCATCTCTACAGTAAGCTTGATAACCTTCTTTTTTTTTCCCCACAAATACCCTTCGCCCTACTTCAACGCACAAGTTCCCTTCTCAGACACATCCGCTTTCTTGTAAGAAACTGGCAGCCGTCGTCTTCAGGATGAGGTTTACGACCGAATGACCATTGAAGTCCACCTCCACGTCGCAGACTGTATCTGAATTGCTTAACATTACCAGGTAATTTTTGTGGTGAAGGATACTATCTTCACCTGTCCGTGAATTTTTTTCATCTGTTGCAAGTGTGATATCTTTAAAAAAAAATTGTCAAACAAAATGTTGGGAGCTCATCTTTTCTTTAACTTCTGCTGTAATTATTGAACTCCTTCAGCGACTTTTGAGTCCAATCCAACATTTTGGGTTGTCACAAAATGAAGACACCTGCTATGTACATTCGAAAGGGTAAAAACGGGAAATGGAAAAAAGTAGCTGTCTTTATCATGTGAGGATGAGTAGTACCAAACAAGAATAAATTTCAAAACTCATATTAATTGTCCACCTTTTCAACTTTCTTATCATTTGTTTTATCTTTGTACTATTAATCTCATCCTACCAAACAATGGTGCCATATGTTATTCTTCAATATATCGAAGAAAAACAATTTATAAAAGCAAGAAGAACATTCATAATATGATTAAATAAATAATTAATAAATATATTAAAAATAATAAGAATAATTTTTTTTTAAATGATAAAATAGAGTATTATAAATATGGTGCACCGCTTCAGAACTCTATCCTAGTTTGACAGTGCTAAGGTCGGAGAGGATATTTCGATTCGAATTCATGGAAGACAGTTTCAGGTGTCGCGTGGACAAGACATTCGGCTCCCTGGGAAGTGCGGCGCCGTCGGTGGATGTCAGCCCTTCTTTGTGGTCCCTTACGGACGAAGAAATCGAAAGGCGGGAGTGGAATCGAAGCAAAGACATCGAGGAAGAAGAAGAAGACGACGACGTGGATGAGCCAGAACCTTCCGATTTTCGATCTAAGTTCGAGGCGGATCTTCGCGAATTCGATGTTAGAGACGAGGAGGATGAGCAAATTGACGGTGACAAACCACGTCGTCCGATTCGCGATGCGGAATCTGTTGCTGATGAACATTGGGATGTTCAATCCAACATTGGCCTCGACTGCACCCTTGATTATGAGGTAAATATCTTAAATTTCACCTGCAGATGGTTCGGATTATGCGAATTTAGTCGGATAGCATTTGCCCTAGTTTATGTGTACGTGAATCCGAATAATATGAGGAGCCTGGAGCACGATTTTTGGAATGATAGCTATGTAATCTTATTTTTCGTAGCTTTGCAGCTTACCGTTGGGGCCGTTCTCGAAGTATGATTTAATGGGTGCATGTAAAAGTTAAAATTGAATGAATTCTAGACTATGATGGACCAGGTTGAACCTGAAAGGTTGTTGATGGGGCCCTTATGAGGGGCTGGAGGTTAGATATTCGAATCATTTCTGTTAGTTCTAGAAGTACCAATTGAATGAATGAGGAAGGTACGGTTTCCTGGTTTTGAAGTTCTAGAAGTACCAAGTGATTGATTTGGCTGAGAGTGTGTCTTCTCACTGCAAATGTGTTTATTTAATATTTTTTGAATTGTTTTGATTGTAAATGACTAAGTGCGATTAAGCTTGGTGACCTTGTCGGGACAAATTCAAACTAGGCAACGATAATTGACTCTATGATATTCAGTTCCCACTAGCCTTGTTGTAACTTTCTTTCTCTTACAGTCAATCAAAATATCGTTGATATATAAGTTATAATCATGATAAGTGCTAGCTACTCTTTCGCTTGTCAATAGTATGCTTTAATTTGATAGGTTCCTTTTTTATTTGGACTTATACATACTTCCTTTGGAAGAAGAATTGCCCCGTGCTTGTATGACAATTGATTATTTTTTACTTTTGTGTGGTGTGCCCGTGAAGCTATTTCTGGTGCCTGATTAATCATGCTTAGAGCTTTAGTCAAGTGCATGTGCTCTAAATCCTAAAAATTGAAGATAAGGAACAGGCTTTGCATGTAATATGGGTTGTGAAGTGGATATATTTCAGGAAGAGATTATGTTCCTCGTCTGTGACATGCAACAATTGCTTAAGATTTGGACATATATATTGCTTAGCTTACTTGATGCTTTGGACAGAAGAATTCTGGTGCATGATGTCCGATGCATATATTATCATCTTATGTTACATATTGTTTCGAAGGTTTCAGTGGAATTTTCTCTTGGTTAGCGGAAGTTGGTCTTTTCTTCTTCCATCCCCAATTAAATATGGAGTTTTTCTGAGTTTTTATTGTCTTTTCCGCCCTTTTTGGATTATGCAGGAAGAAGAAGATGAATATGACAAAGTGGCAGTTGGCATGGAAACGACTGGTGACCGCTTGTACATGAGAGACATTAAATTTGCTGATTATAAAGTTGATGAACTAAGCACGCATACCGAGCTTCCCAATTCATTCCAGGTTGCTGTCAGAGACCCTCGTGCAAATCACATGGCTGCTAAAATTAGATTAAAAGAAGATGCAGAGGCTGCTGGGAACTTTGATTCTTTGCAACTTTCTGAAAAGTCGGTGACCACGGATTCGGAGGTTGTAGAGCTTAAAAACGGAGATTTAGATGGTGATAATCTGAAATCAATACTGAAGAAGAGAGAGAATTTGTTGGAGTCCAGGTCAAATAAAAGGGTCCGCTTCATGTTCGACCTTAAAAGCAATACTCAGAACCAGGACGAACTGCAACCTCCAGGGGCCAATGATTTTGCATCAGAGGCATGTTCAAAGGATGACAGTGCAGTGCCAGAACAAGCATCTGATCTTTTGCAAGACCGACCTGGTGTTCCAGACTACATTAGAAATCCTTCAAAGTACACACGCTATTCATTTGACTCATCCCAGGATATGGACGACCAATCCAATCGAAAAGCTTACATGGATCTTTTCCATTACTTGAGGCAAAAAAAAAGTGATAGCTCATCAATGCATGATACATCTGTTGATGCTCCAAAATCGGTAATCTTCACTCCAAAAAGGAAACATTATGACTTGATGGTTGAGGGGAATGAGACTAAACCACACTTCGGAGGTCATCTAAAAAACAAGGGACGTTCCATTGCTTCAACATCGGTGAACTCCTTAGAAAATGAAGTCTCGGCTATGGATGAAGATGAAACATTTCCAGCAGTTGACCAAGGTTGCACCTTCCCCAAACCAGGTCGTCAATATCGGACAAGGTCTACTTCTGTTCAGCTTGACAACGATGTGAGTTGATAGAGCATGGCTCGTTCCTAGTTTAGGCTTAAATACATATAATTTGTGCTGCTTGGGGGCTTGTTATCGAGACTTGAACAAATGCCATACCCGTTTTATCGTTACTTCACCTGTTTTAATTTTTACTCGGGTGCTCTAGAATATATATATATATATATAGACACACACGCACTAGGTAAGGTCACCTCAATTTTTGAGCTGTTTACCCATATATAAATTATAAGGTCACCTCAATTTTTGAGGTGTTTAGTATTGATACCATAAAATTGTCACACTCTTACTTTATACTTAGCATAATTACCATAATCAAAATAAGATTTGAATGATATAACTATAGTATGAAGCAAATCAAACAAGAGGTATCATTTTGACGGTTTATAAAAATTTTGGCACGATGTTCCTATATTTTGTATACACAAAAAACTCAAGGAATACTATTTATATAAACTTATGAACATATTCTCATATACAAACATACGTTGTATCATTGTACGTAACATGGAACTTGTTTCAAACCTTATCATAAAATTTACTATAATACATATGCAGAAGTTATACAAAAAGATGTCCCGGTTCTTGTCGAGTTAAGACACGTCACAAGCATCCATTGATGAACCGGCATCCTACGTCTCTTCACTACCTGATCCTGTAATACATGAGCTATGTGAGTTTATAAAACTTAATAAGTTGGCACTTGTACGTATCAATATGCGTCGAAGGAACATACATATCAAGTCGTGACAACAATGAATCTTTAAACCATGTCATATCATATCATATATTGATGTTCATTTTTGTACTTGAGCCTCATTAGTTGACCTGTACTACCGTGCTTACTTTATTATATAGCTACTACTGTGTTGGACGTCAGGGAGCAACCTTTGGCAACCCCACGCCCCATGAACATATATTTGCCAATAGGTTTGGTGGAATTAAAACCACCCATGATATCAACAAGCTCTCTGTTATGTAATATCAGTCATTTTCATTTCATATCCATGTTCATGTTCATGACATATCACCCATCTCCAATATTCATGAGTTCCTTTCATATTTAATACATAACAATAGAATATGGTGTTATGTTTTAATCAATAAACATACTAACAATGTACATATAGCAATAGAAAATGAGAAGCATTTGAAATTCATAATATTACTTATGTATTACTTCAAGAATATGACAACTTACTGTCCAAACGTACGAATACTGGTTTGAGACGATGATTCTCGCTCCATACGGTCAAACATATCAATAATTTAAATGTCTATATTAGTGAAAGTTACCCCTCTACATGAAGAACAACTAAAAAGAAGAAAACTTACACCCTTAGGAAGCTCTTGGGATGGAGAACTAAGTTCTAACTTCAAAATGATGAAATGAATGAAGAAGAAAGCATTTGGAGGAAGTTCTCTAGGTTTTCTTTCGAGTTTATGCTGTTAGAGAAGGTGAGAATGGTGGAAAGTGCTTAGAAAACTCGATACTTATCTTTTTAGACACTGCTGGGCGCATATGCCGCGACTTTTCGGGCGCATATACGCGGCTCGTTCTGCCCACCCGGCGCATATGCGCGAGTTCTGGCGCACCACATTCTGCCAAAAACTCATTTTTAACTTCCGAATAAGCAAAAGTGGTCAACGTAAAAGTTGTAGCCCTACGTGTTTTCTTGCATCTCCAATTGGCCTCATGTCATTTGAAGGTCCGAGTAAAAAGTTATGCTCATTCTCCCAACATATATCAGTGCAGGAACAACGATACACACAACACACTTCAGGCTACTTTTGGATCGTCTTCCCGAATGATTTGAACAAAACTCAAAACATGAAAGTTGTAGCATTATATCTTAGCTTTCTAATGTTCATAGCCTCACATAATTTGGATGCATATTCTAATCATTATGCTAAAACCCTTCAAAACTACCACAATTTCATCTCATTTCCTACCAACTTCATTACACTACTTCTACTTACACATCTTACTTGTAGATTCAGACAAGTAAATCACCCGTTCCACTATTCTGGAAAACATCTTGAACTTGGACCAATTGCTTTGATCATAAGCATCTTGTCTCAACCTCAGGATACTAAAGTTATATGCTCTAGTGGAGTAAGAAATCAATCCTACTGATGGTGCAAAGATTTGAACGATTCAGATCTTTATGATATCACTTCTGCTATATCTAAACGACATAGAGTTCAATTTTTTTTAGATTGGATTGATATAAAAAATACAAATATGACTGATAAGTGCAAGTTTTGCACTTAATTTATGATAATATTCTAACTGAATTATGCTAGTTTATGATAAAAAATGCGTGATTTTGTTTGTCCAAGCGCCGAGCATTGAAGGAACCAAGGTTGAAAACCGTGGGAGCGGCACCTCAGCACCTGGAGTCCCTACATGATTTGGACTCTAAAGTTTGGGCAGCGAAAAATTTCACATAAGAGTTTTAAATTGGGATATCATCAAATAAACACAGAGAACACGGAGGGAGCAAGAAAAGGAGAAGTGGAGAACTAAAGGAACAAATACGAAAAACACATCTTCCAAGGGAGAGAGTCGCTTATTCGGAGTTCATCGTTCTTATTCACTTCTTATCATTTCTTTATTTGACTAGTTTGATGTTGAGAAACATGATTTATTATTTTCGTTATTTCTTCATGAACTAATTTCATTATCTAGAAGATTACGTAACTTGGTCGAAACTAAATTTTTGAATCATTGAATTATATATACGATTTTTTTCTTTGTTTATTTGTGTTTTCCTGAAATTATTGTGTTTAATTACTTGATAACTAATTAAATTGTTATATTTATTTGAAATATATCGCTCGAGAGATGAGATTTTAAATAGAACAATAAGAAAATACATCATTGGTGTTTATAGAGTTCGATATGCCTATAACGACATTCAAGCCATTGAAATAATTATTGTCTTATTTAAATTATTTGATATTTGATTCTTAATGAGGATACTGAAATTAATATTTGACAATTAATTTCTACTTATCACATGAAAAAGGAGTAAGAAAAATTAAGAATTTTTAGCTAGTAAAGAGCTGAATTTATGATTATAAACGTCGATAGTAATCAAATATAGTGTAGACCAAGTTAAATCGCGCATTTAGATTCTCACATTGTTTTTCAGTGTGTGAACCCAAATTTATTTTATTTGTTAGTTAATAATCGGATCTTATTCTTGAGTTTTTTTAAATAGAGTTCAAGTATTTTAACTACATTACTTAATAAAATTTTAAATATACACCTTATGTGAGAATGATATCCGTACTAGATCCACTACTAAAATTTGATATCATACACTCGTGAGTAAAAAAATTAGGCAAAAATGAAAATAATGTCTAGATACCAAATAATCATTCTAAAGTAAATTTCTTGTGAGATAATCTCACTAATCTTTTTCATAAAATGAGTCAACTCGATTTATACTTAAAGTGAAAAATATTATTTTTAACATAAAAATATGACTTTTCATGAATATGATTAGACTGCCATGTGAAATCATCTTAAAAGAGTTTTTATATTTATTTTATTTTCTAGCATTTCAATTTCAAAAATTTATACTATAATTTTAAAGTTTTTTTTATAAACCACATGCGATCCACGATCCGTTAGTATATATAAAATACACGTGACCTTTCTAGCAATAAAAAAAGAGAACTAATGACACTATCACACGACAAAAAGAACTTTCTTTTGAGTAATATATCTGGAAATGTTCGTTGATGCCTTCTTAACACTATTTCGAAAACATATTTATTATCCTAAAATACAAAAACTGTGGTTAAAATAAATAAATATTATTATATATTTAATAAACAAATCAACATTGCATTATTAGTAAATGGCGGTACATCCTTAGTTTGTCGCACCAAGGAAGGCAGTTCCCGCTGTATTACCATCAAGAAAGCTTCCAAACACAGGCTGCTAGGAAAAAAAGGTTACTTAATAATCAATTAAAATATCTTAAAAAATATGAGTGATTGCTTTAAATATACGAACACACACAAAAGCACATTCTCAGAATTTAGTACCGGCACAATAGAATAAAGACTTAAAAATTGGTTTGCACAGCCCTTAAAAAAAAAGGGTAAGCGGTTTGCACATATTTAGATTAACCACACTTAAGCTTGGCCAAGTGCTAAGTTATCAGAGACCCATGGTACTTGCACCTAGGCTCAATTCTCTATCTTTGCACAAGACACAGGATAAGACACAGTCCTTTAAGGAAGCTCACATTCAAGGCTCTGTCTTTGCACCAGACACAGGATAAGACAGTCCAAGCCCACAGCATAACCAAATCTTTATGTGCTTTAAAATGTCAAGGCCCCTTTTAAGTGGACCTTCTTGAAATAGTAAAGCAGCTATGAACTAAAAGATAACAAACATCCATCTTCCGTTGTATATGCTATGATTTTGTTTTCTTGCTATCAACATTTTGTAAATACTAATTTTATGTTGATGAAACTTTCTTTAGATATTTTGATTCTGGCACACCATGATTTAGGACGCCGCACTTTGATAAAGCATATGGCTCGCCTTGTGCCCGCTGCCTAGGCTCTGCTGTACTTATAATCCTTAGTGCAGCTAATAACTATGATCGAGTGGATTGAGAAAATTTACATCCTAAATAATAACATAACTATTGAAAAAAAAAATTATTTTCAGTACTGGAATCAAGTGCAATATTCCAGCACTTCAAGAACAGAGTGATTCACTATAGCCATCCACAGTTTCACTTCACGGACTTGTTAAACCCAATCACTTCTGATTGAGTCATGATCAATATTTGAAATACAGCTAGAGAGGTCATTGTGTAGCTTATTTAATGCCACGCACACCACAACCCAGCCCACCAACTCAGAGCACAACACCGTGCAGCCCAACAAACCCGCGCATCTTGGATAAGGTCTACAAGAATTTCACTCATGGCAAACACGAGCAGGATTAGGATTTCGAACTTCTGTTCTGCTATTGTTATCTTATCTTTTTGTTAATAAACATTATCCCATGTGGGTAATCTCCTAGGGGTTTTATATTGGTTTTGAATATGCAGATTTGGGTTTGATTTTGATTAGAAATTTGTCTTTTTGAACTTCAGATTTCTACCTTGTATTTATATTGCACGTGAAGTAATAAGAATTAATTCAGCTTTCTTCAATAAACAATCTTATATTTATGAGATCGTCGGGTTCTCTCTAACGTGCCCGTCTCTCTCAGATTATCACCATAGGCAAGCAAGGCAGAGAAAAGTTCAAAAAAAGGCTGTATTTCTTAACTCAACGACCAGCCAATAACCCACCCCATAACTCATCCTATGCCCATAACACTTAACCTCATCCTAATAATCCTTATGGTGGGAATCAAAAAACGCTTCAACATCATGGAAGGGAAAAAAAGTGTATAGATAAAACAAAAATCAACCCACCAGCAAGATAATTTTAATTTTATCTTCATCTATAAGACCTGGTAAACATAAATTTTATGAAGCATCGATTCATAATTTAAACACAACCCTCACACTCGAAGAGAGAAAATTTAATGGCAGAGAAAAGTTTAAATGTCAGGATATAATACATTCACGATCCACACTCATTTTATGAAACTGCCCCCACCCAACCACAACACCCCCACCCCCCCCCAATCTCTCTTCATAAGAGGTCAAAGTCAGGTTCCCAAGTGGTTACTCTCACATGATTATGGTGAATTACACAAGATTAAAGAACTGTCCTGATTATTTTTCCATCACAAAATAAAAAATAACAGTTTCATAATTCTAGACATGAAAAAAGTATATAAAAGTCAAAAGACTTTTGATCAAGCAAGGTCTGATCCTACAACAATTACAAAACCTTAGACACGGTACAATATGCCCAAAATTTTCTCTCTGATCGTCGCCCCAACGTTTGGAATTTATGAGTGAACTACCAACCATGTTGCACTTAAGTGATCATTGAGTTGCAACCCAACATACTAACAATTTATTCAGGTTCCAAGCCAGTATAGCCACCAACGACGATCCCTCACAACAATCAAATCATTATCACATTCATTAGCACCTGAGTTTTGAGCTCATGGAGGAGTTGTGGTGTATCATGTAGTCTATGTTAAGGATGGTTGAGTAAACTGAAGGACATAAAAAATAAAGATCAAAAGGAAACTAAAATTCAAAATTGTTGAGGCGGATGCAATAACTGTGATGGCACACAGCACACTGTAGAGGTTAGAGGTGGGATAGAGCAAAAGATCACATTTAACATAGGTATGGTTTCTAGGAGCATTAGGAAAAGGTATTACAAATTCGCTGACTGAAACTCTTCTATGATGCTAAAATCTCTAGATAGAATAAAAATGTGATCTGTCATTCTGAACTGCGCCATTGCTAAATCATTCAAAGAAAAGTTAAATTAAGAAATTTTTGGTTTAAGCTTCTTTATAGCTCAGGAACTTCTTAAACATGCTTTTAGCTTTCCTGCCTTTAAAGTGGTATAAAGGAGTTGAAATCAAATCTCAGCAATGGTACCTCTATATAATCGGAACTTGAAAGGAAAAATGGCTCTTCCTCCAGAACACCACCATTCTTTGCGATAATTCTTTCTAATTCCTGCAACAACGCATACATGCCGATGAAGTAGAAAACAAGGTAATATTTATCTTTCAAGGAAAAATAGTTGAGCTGTCTGAACATTAAAAGCAAGATTCCATAATAATGGCAGGCCATAAACTGTCAAGATGGAGATAACGTTCTTTGTTTATGGTAGATGAGAAGATAGCAAATTAATTTTTTTTTTTTTGTAAAAATTAGAGAATATTAGGTAACTCCAACATTTTCTTTAAAAAAAAATCAATTGCACATAGGCGTGCTTTTATCATCAGACGGTACAACATATAGGAGAGGGGAGGACTAGGCCAAGCCCTCCTAGTATAGCCATATATATTTTAGTGAGCATATCGATCAAAATAGAAAAAAAAAGGAAAACAAAAAGGAAAGATTGTAAGGATTTTAATCCCTAAAATTAGAGATTCATGTTGGAAAAAGAAACTTGAAACTTATCCTTCTAAATTGAAACAATCAAATATACATCGGTACACATACAAGTGTATCATCCTAGAAACAGGGAAGCTATCTTAATCAAAAATAAAATATACAGTTAAAAAAATCTCAACAAAATAAGGATTACAATCAATCTAATTCCATGGAATCCATGATCATATCTTTTCCAACCAAATCCGTATTTCGACACTCTCCCTCAACCGAATGAAGTAATATATTCGATTCCAAGTTTGCTGACCATAGTTGGAAAGAATTAACCAGTTGTCCTTTTGTAAGTGCATATGCCAATTGATCTTAAGAGCACATGGATAATTTTTCCCCTGTTTTGTGGATGAACACGAACAAAGGCAACACTGTCAAAGATCTGAAGAATAAAATGGTTACGAGGTAGTGAAGTTTGGGAATAAATTAGAAAGAGTTTCCGATGTGCTTTTGAACTCAATGAATTTTTGTAAGATGTTGATTATGAGATTAATAGATGTCAAGACAGTTCTCCTAAAAACTGCTTTGGA
Organism: Primulina eburnea; assembly: GCF_022965805.1. Taxonomy (NCBI): domain Eukaryota; kingdom Viridiplantae; phylum Streptophyta; class Magnoliopsida; order Lamiales; family Gesneriaceae; genus Primulina; species Primulina eburnea. The sequence goes on from NC_133116.1 coordinate 9,166,153, forward strand.
TTTTGTGAAACAAGGATGCCCATTTGATAGCAAAAAGATGGTCATTCTTCCGTTCTTCCACTCCATTTTGTTGAGGAGTGTGAACACACCAAAATTCATGGATGATTCCATGTTTATGAAAGAAAGGAGAAAGGGTTTGATCGAAGTAGTCCCCAGCATTATCGGATCAAAATCTCTTGATTCGAACATCAAATTGAGTTTAGATCGTGTAATAAAAATTTTGAAATATATCCAAGCTACTCGCACAGTCATTAATAAGAGACAAACCATTTTGCCCCAGAAACATCAGATATTGTGGATAGTCCCCGAATGTCATTATGGATGAGGGAAAAGGGAAGAATCATCTCTGTATTACTAATTGGAAAGAAGGAAAGCTCATGTTTAGAAAGCTGACAACTAGTCCAATCAAAGTTTTTAGTCAAAAACTCATTAAGTACTGACAGGAACATAAATTTAAGAACATGGATTGACCGATGACCCACCAACGGTGACAAAACTACATTTTATCAATATTAGAATTGACGGATAAAATGATAAAGGGTAGGAATTCACACTCTAATACTCCCAATGTTTTCTTCCAAGGTAAAAAAAAACATTTTCTTTTACTAGCACACCCAATCTTCCTCTTCATGCTCAGTTCTTGAAATATACAATGAGATGGGCAAAAGATCACGCCATTATTAGAAACTTTAGTGAACCTGTTAATTGAAACTAAGTTGTTAAGGAGTATGGGAATATGAACATCTGTGGGTCTGAGTATCATTTATGTACTAATGGTGGATCCATGTTAGGGGTCATATTTATGTGTTTAATCGGTTTTTTTTTAAGTTTATTTTGCATGAGTTTGTGAGTGTCAAGCCCATGTTTCATTCATTAGAGTGTTAGATTATGCCTATGGTCACTCCTCAAAGTTGTTGGTGGTAAATTTGCAGGAAAATAACCAAAATAATGAAGTGAAGATGAAAAACTGAAGATCTGGTCAGGAGTTGCGCTAGCGCGATTATTTTCGACCGCCCCAACGCGAATATATGAAAGATCGAGGAGCAAAATAGAAGATTTCGCGCTAGGGTGGTTGGTTTTGACCACCCCAACGCGCTTGGAGGAAAAACATAGTGCTAAGACAGAAGACCTTGCGCTAGCGTGGAAACTTATTACCGCCCCAATGTGCCCTGGTGACAATACAAGTACGCAGACAAAACTCCTCGTGCTAGGGCAATAATTTCTGAACGCCCTAACGCCCCTCGACAAGGAAACTTTTTGTATGCGCGGATTTTTTACCTTGTTAGACTCTTGGCCTATGAGATATATATATATATATATATATATATATATATATATATGTGTGTGTGTGTGTGTGTGTGTGTGTGTGATGTGTGAAAAGCCCTAGACACAAATTACATACCAGAATTCGGATAAAAATCACAGCTACCGCACAACAGGAAAGTGAAGGGAGGCCACGTGAAGAATTCAAGCGCAGAACAAGAACACAAACAAGTGTTTCTTCTTTATCTTCTTTTAGTTATGATTTTGAGGATCGTACCTCCAAACAATTATGCTTTGATTTCTTTTTGAAGACTTAATTTTATTATTGAGCATACTTGATTTGTTACTGGTTTTTATTGTATCTTTGGAGCATGATCAACTTCGAAGTTATTTTATATGTTATAATTGAGACCGAAATGAGATTTTATAACATGATAGAATAACATAATCTGATAATCTATGGATCCACAACTTGCATAGACATATGAAGTTGGGTACATCTCGATAGTCATCGTTCAATAGGTTAAAAGTTAGAGGATTCCACGATTCGTTAATGCTATTGCAATTGTTAAATTACACAAGGACACTTGGCTACTTAGAATAATATAGCTCGATAGAGTATATTGATAAAATTAGAGAATCCCGGCTAAAGCATGACTTATGAATTGAAATTCAATCATCATAGGAGATTAAGGGGTAAGTGATCTGGAATTCTAACAATTGTTTATTTATTCATTTGTTTTAAATTATTTTTATTGCGTTTGTTGTATTATTTTATTTTACTTTCAATTTAGTTTAATAAATTTCATCTTTTCGTTCTAGTTAACTAAAGAATTGTGTTTGAAGTAAATTTGTCTAATCAATCTTTGTGGGAACGCACTATACTATAACTTGACTCGTGCACTTGCGATTTATTCAAGTATAAAATATTTATTTTTTATTGGGGATTCTCAGTGCAAGAAAAGCTCCATCAAGTTTTCGGCGCCACTGCCGAAGATTGAAATTGGCAAAATTTTTCTTTTAGTTACTTTCTTTAGTTAATTTTTTCTTTATTTATTGTAATTCATCCCTCTGTGATCTGCCGTTTTCTATCATATATTTGCATGGATTTTTTTGTGTAATACTTCGAGATGTTCCATTAACAAGTATTCATAAGTTTTGTCCAACAATCCAAGAATTTGCAACAACTCGAGGTATCATGATTGTTCTAAATATTTTCTTAACCGAATTTTATTTCACGGGTTGGATGCAGCAACACAAATATGGGTAATCAATGGAACTCTGGCAACTGGTAGTCCCATGGTTTGCCTAAGTGATAATGAGATGATACACTTGTTCAATGATATGGTGGATTTTGACTACCACCAGTATTGAGATCCTTCACCGCAATGTTAGAGCCATCAATATACATTCCAAAAATTAGTTATCCAGATTTTATGAACCAACCGTTCGATTATCAAGACAATAATGAAGATAGTTTGGAATTGATCATGGATCGTGTAATGCCCGTTTACTCGTACAAATGATAATAACGCGTTTATGTCGTTTATTATGTAGTTATTTAGCTCATTAGATTTCACGTGATGGTTGAGGTATCGATGTTGAGATTGAATATGATTTCTAGATTGCCCATAGTGTATTGAGAATGAATATGAGTTTAAATAGTGATAGTAAGATGTGTAGGTAGAAGTAGTGTAATGAAGTTGGGAGGAAATGAGATGAAAATATGGTAGTTCTTACGGGTTTTATCACAATCATTTGAATATTGATCCAAATTGTGTGAGGCTATAACCATTAGAAAGCTAAGATATAATGCTACAACTTTCGTGTTTTGGGTTTTGTCCAAATCATTGTGGAAGACAAGCCAAAAGTGCCCCGAAATGTGTCGTGTGTATCGTCATTCCTACAATGATACATTTTGGTAGATTGAGCATAAGTTTTTACTCAGACCTCCAAATGACCTGAAACCAATTGATGATTCAAGCCAAGACATAGGGCTACAACTTTCATGTTTACCACTCTTTCAAATTATGAAGGGAAGATACGTTTCTGGAGCAATTTATGATGACCCAATGCGCAAAGGCAGAATAGGTGGCGCCCGAGCGGTAAGATTTTACCGCCCGAGCGCCGGTGCATTACAAGACCAGCGTTTTTACAGAATGTTTGGCGCTCGAGCGATAGAAAATGACCGCCCGAGCGCCGGTACACCAAAAGTTCAATATTTTACAGAAAGTTTCGCGCTCGAGCGGTAGAAAATGACCGCCCGAGCGTCGCTTCAATTATAAGAAGATAAGTTTCGAAATTCTAAGCAGTACCACCAGCTTCCTTCATTTCCTTACAGCATAGACTCGAGAGAAACAAGAACCCTACCTCCCAAAAAGTCCTTTTCTTCTTCTCCTTCATCATTTTGAGGTTAGAAGTTCATTCTCCATCACAAGAACATCATAGAGATGTAAGTTTTCTTCTCTTTTAGTTGTTCTACATGTAGAGGAGTGATTTTCACCTAGTATATACATAGTGATGGATTTATTGATGTATTTGACAGTATAGGAGCGAGAAACACCGTCTCAAAGCTTGGACGGTAAGTTGGCATGTTCTTGAAGTAATACATGAGTAATATTATGATTTCAAATACTTCTCATTGATTATTGCTATATGTAAATTGTTAGTATGTTTATTGATAAAAACATAGCACCATATTTCATTGTTATGTATTAAATATGAAAGAAACTCATGAATATTGAAGATGGGTGCTATGGCATGAACATGAACATGAAAGAAAAAGACTGATTTTACATGATATAGAGCTTGTTGACATCATGGGTGGTTTTAATTCCACCAAACCTATTGGCCAATATATGTTCATGGGGCGTGGGGTTGCCAAAGGTTGCTCCCTGACGTCCAACACAGTAGTAGCTATATAATAAAGCAAGCACGGTAGTACAGGTCAAGTAATGAGGCTCAAGTACAAAAATGAACATGAATATATGCTATGATACGACATGGTTTAAAGATTCATTGTTGTCACCGACTTGATATGTATGTTCTTTCGACGCATATTGATACGTACAAGTGCCAATTTATTGAGTTTTATAAACTCACGTAGCTCATGTATTACAGGATCATGTAATGAAGATACATAGGATGCCGGTTCGCCAATGGATGCTTGTGACGTGCCTCACCTCGACAAGAACCAGAATTTCTTATTGTATAGCTTCCCCATATGTATGATAATGAATTTAATGTCCGGGTTTGAAACAAGTTTTACAATATGTATGTCTATGAGTATAATGATACATAATATGTTTGTATAGAAGGAAATGATTATATGTAAATATTGTTATTGTTGTTTGAGGGTTAATGTATTACATATTGTGATTGTTGCTTGAGGGTTAATGTATTACATATTGTTATTATTGCTTGAGTGTTGGTGTATTGAAATATAGGGACATCATGCCAAAATTTTTATAAACCGTCAAATTGATGTCCTTGATTGAATTATTTCATAATATAGATATAACATTCAAATCCTATTTTGATTATAGTAATCATGTCGAGTATAGAGTAAGGGCTTGACAGATCGACTCGAGGTTATGTTGGCCGAATATGTGGCATTGACTGAGGAAGCTATAGAAAATCGGCCTCAGTCGAAAAGGTCTTCGAATAAATATCATATGAAAATGAGCCACCAATGAAGTTTTGGGATGACAAAGTTCTCGAGACTATCGATTTGAGCTCATTGTTAGTATAATCATACACATCCACATGATCAATCTCTTCCTCCAACACCGATTTTGAAAGATTTTGTTCCCCAAGAGCCAACATAGATATTCTCTTCCCATGTTTATCATTATTTGTGGAGTGTTATTGAGGTGACGAGCTTACAATTTATACATCAAGCCAGACTTGAGTGCATATGGAACCAAGACCCATATGTGATGTCATATGACACTTACTTTGGGCGTCAACCCCTATTTAATGAGTGTTTCTGAGGGTCAAATTGACGACTAAAAATCAGGTGCTACTCGGGAGGCAATCCAAGCGTTTTATTTCAGCTTTATTTACCTAAATTACTTTTAGTCTTTGCATTAAGTTCTTGTTTCTTTGTGAGTTGATCTTGCTTAGTCCCGTAAGTTTTCATGCAAGGGGTGCACATGCTGAAGAGTTGACTAAAGAATTCGATGTAGGAGAAGAAGACTGATATCCATCTGCAGTCCTCATGCCCACTGTCTTACAATCAACCAGGGGTGATTTTTTTTCCTACCTTTCGTATTCTTGCATTAGTTGCTTGTGTTTAATTGATTTTGTGTCTTGTCGTCTAGTGTATTGAAGACAATGCACGAATTTAGTACGAGGAGGGGGTAATTTTTTTCTTTTATTATTTGTTGTCATTTCAGAAGAAAAAAATTGCACCGAGTTGTGTCAGGTCGTAGGAAAACTAATTTGTGGTGATGAGATTGGTAATCGTTGACCAATGATGATTATGAATTGATGACATACATGCCCATTGATTTTGATACTTCATTGGTAGCATACCCCTGTTGAGGCTTGCAATATTTGTCGGAATGTTGAATATTTTTTAAGCACTACGTTGGAACTGGTGAATTGTGTGAACAATAGTGAAGTTCAAAATTTTTCTGAGGAATTTGAGAAACAGGAAGTGTTTGTCGAACTTGAGTGCATATCATCTGAAACGAAATACTCCAGTAGCATGAAAATGACTTAGGAAATTTTTGTGATTATGGAATTGAATTGAGCCTGCCTTGAAACATACATCTACAAACTCATCCTTACATCGAGGCTCAGCATTGTAAGCTTAGACAAATGAACTCAAAAGCAATATATCCATATCCTAGAGGAGTACATATCTGAAAATTTGCACCCGTGAAAGAAAAAGTTTTCTTGCAAAAAAGAACTTTTGAAAATAGGAGAAGATGGGTGCCCGACTCGGCCACAGCTCCACAAGAACCTTTTGTACATTCTCAATCAAATGCTGCGGGTTACTTGTTTCTCTAGAATCTAGCATATATTGTGAAGGTAGGTGTGATTTCAAACAACTTAAAAGCATTTATACTGCTATTCACTTGGCACAGACGTCTTCATACACCTAGACGATGCTCATGTAATTTAAACACCACCCTATTCACTCAACCAACTGCTCATAAGTTTGATTATTAAGTTTCTGTCTTTGAATAAAGTAAATTAAGAGTATTAGGAATTTCTAACTAAAATGTCCGACTCCCTGATTGCTGCAACAGAACCATCAGGCATGAATACAGCTCATGACAGTTGAGACTGAGACATACCTTTCCCGTCAAAATTTCATACTCGAGGAGTTCCTCCACAATTTTCTCCAACACCAGATGATTTTTCTGAAGCATCATTTTTGCTTTATCATAAGCCAAGTTGTAGATCTGCAATATACAGTTGAATGGCATAAAAATAGTATCCTTACATTTCTAGTTTGGCTAGGGATGCTTAAGGAATGTCCTACAAGACAAACTGACTCAACCACATTAGGAAAGTGAGATTCAACCTGGAATCACATATCATCCACCACTTTAAACCACATTTTCTAGAACAAAATTTTCTATATGACATGATCTTGTTCCCATTTCTGTCAGTCACTTTCAGTTGGCAATATTTTAAATTCTGGGGACATATGATCGCTCTTTCATTAAATACCAAACATGACGAAAAACCCACAAGCAAATATCAAATTCTACCCAAAAAACTGCTTAAGCTTGTTCTTTTGCCAGATAAATAAAATCATGCCGCAAAGCAAGTACAAGAGCCATACTTTTTCGACTTTAGATGCCATTTCATATTCAAAGTTGTCTCCCATACTCAAAGCAGTGTCCTGTTCCAATCAAATGTAGAATGGATATGGCAATCAGTGTGAGATATTTCACAACGTGAATTACGCATGCAATTGACATGAAATTGAAATGTGGATAAAGCATATAAAAATGCTACCACATCAAGTCTCAGCTAGTTTTTTCAACCCTTCTACTCTACCATGTTTAAATTGTTTTAAAAAGTGACAAGAATTGCTTCCTACTGAAATGCATGCATTTGAATCCTTCTCCGTTCTGCCCACAACCTTATTTCAATTTATTAATATAGACCTACAGCCATCAAAATTATGCAAATCTAAAAACTTAGGAAAAGATGATTGCCAACAACAAGATCAAAAACATGATAACAGATGAATAAACCAAAGAGGGAGGAAGGCTTAAAAACCACGAAACATGATCTTACTGTGGTGGTAAGCAAACAACAAAGGTCTCAGCAGAATAATGATACCTCATCCTAGATAAGATCCATAAAACCAAGGAAAAATATCAACCACTGGGAAAAGGTTCTATCCTGCAGAGGGGGGTGGTAGTAGCAAAAGAATGAAGATATAGAGTGATGGAGTGGCAAGTCTCAAATAGCTGTTTCAGAAATTAGTCAGATGTGAAAAATTGGTGGTCGCAGAAATTTTGGTTTAAAAATATGGAGGCATGAGAAGTGACAAATAACCCTCTCAGCATCACAACTTCAGAGACAAGGTTTTATATCAAAATAATTAAAATGTTTATTATCAGGCTTAAAAATAAATAAATACCGCATTTCCATGATGGTAAATTGTTGGACTATCATCAGGACCCCATCCAAACTGAATCACCATCCGAGTAGCTATCTGCACCAAATATTTCTTTTCAGACAACTGATTCAATTCATAGAACAAAATTACAAATTATGTGTAGATAAAAACCTCTTGCGCCTCTTTTAATTCTGATGAAGAAAGAATATTTTCTTCCCCAAATGGAAGCAGCATTTGGGATGCAATATAAGAACCAAAATTAAATACAAGTTTCTTTTCAAGATATACTCTTGTTTCAACATTCCCATTCATGGAATCTTCATTCCTAGCCTTGGTAATCTTGGTGCATCCAATTCCCTAAAACACAATGCAACAAATTCCCTTAATAATGGTTAAAAGAAATATTGTGCTCACACACATCTGATCAAAGTCAATCCGGCCTAACAAATATTATAGCCACATTAAATCGACTATTTTTAATCCAGCCTCTTAGATATTCTTATTCGAGTTTTTTCTGGACAAAACAGCATTTGTTGTTGTATCTCTTATTCGATGGTAATAGCTTTCATTTAACAAGAATCGAGAGCCTCTACAGCTCAGCGGCACATCTTAAACTGCTCCACCCCCCACACAATACAAAGGTTCCTTTGCTCCATTATGTCATTCACTAGACGTCGCCTCTGGAAGAGGACATGTAAACAACTTATAACGATCAAAATTTAAATTCAGAAACTGCAAATAAAACTTTAGTGAATCTGTTTAAAATGCTAGCATCAATATCCTTTCACCAATTTTCTCTTGCATCTCATCACAAGATTTGAACTGGAAAATACAGCCACAAAGTCCCCAGTTAGTGAATCAGGATACAGTTAGGTGTTTAAATTCAGCGCCATGACATGTATGTCGATTTGTTACTGAAATTAGAGCATAGAAATTTTTTCATCGACGTGATACTTTCGCTACTCAACAAGCTTTACTTTTGAAATTCTTCAAACCTAGCTCCATGATGTAGTTTAAACAGCTTCCTCTCTGAATTAAATAGATGGTGAATGCCATGGTGAGTAAAAGCAGGAACCTGAGTTAAATGAAATCCAGGTATATAAACCACCAGTATTGGTTGTCCTTGTTCTCAGTAAATAGGCAGAAGTCATAAGCAAACGTGGAACATCATTTTCTGGTTCATAGAAGCATAGCTAAATCAAACAGACGTCGCTACTCCTGATAAGCAATTCTTTCCAAGTACTATCAAGAATAAAGGATTACAGTTCCGCATAAATAATAGTTATAACTATTGAAAATGTTAAAAAATGGCCCACACAATTACCCTGGGTCATGGATGCTGAAAATTGTATCCCAACTAGACCAAATAAAACAGATTCTAGAATTGCATGTCTATTTAGACTCGAGGAAAAATGAAATCTGGTAATTGTAAATAGAAGGTAAAAAATGATTAGAAGCATGCTAGCAAAAGATGAAGACAAATCATCTACCTCCCACGAAGAAGGTTCAAGCCATAGATTATCAACATAATCAAAATTTGGTAATAATAGAGCTATGAGACCACGACCGGCAGCCCAAACAGCATGCGGAAATTTTGTTTCCCTTGACCACTGAAAAAAAAAGAATCAAATTACATGCCAGTCCCACACCGAATATATAATGACTAAATCATAGACAATTAAGACACCATAGAAGGAAATACATAAAATAAGACTTGCACTGCCTATAAAGTTATCTTTTCCATATTCAACTTACATTAGACACACTTGTAAGTATTGTTAGGCAAGGCATTATCAGAACAAGTCAGATAAATGCATTCTTGATGAACAATTGCAACAGGATTGCAAATCCTCAACGTTTTGACAACCCATAGAACAAACAATATCGTCATTAATATAAACATAATTTGTCACTACAAATAACTTGAGGTTTTCAAGGGTCAAGTCAAATAAAAAACTGAAAAAAAACTAACCTTAGAGATGGTAGTAGCCAATAACATAAGAGTGAAAAGAGAACAGGAAAAAAATCCAAATTGTTAAAAAAAAACACGTGGCAACATTACAGTGAAACACCCGTTCCAAAAATATTTTGAAGCCTATCAACATGGAATCGTTCGATGAGGCTCAAAAAAAGGCTTTCCACTTGTTGCAAAGCGAGAAAGATAATATGGATTAAGCACATTCTACTTCAGTGATTTCCAAGGCATTTTTGCAGATTCCAAGTAATAGAACACCACAGATTATTTATCGACTTTCAGTAATGGAGCATTTAGATAAATTCGTGCACTGCAGTACTTTTTTTGCATGATATGGAGCATTATAAAATAAATGCAGTCAAAATGGCAACTTACATCAAGAGGTGGACTCAGAAATTCTATGCCATTGGTTATTTGACCATATGGTTCCATCAGGTCAACAACATCCTGCAAATCCTCTTTCGTCAATGTCAGTCCAAGATGATTAACCAACATCTTGCTTATTTTCTTCGAAGTTTTGGTTTTCCTGACCCAATTGGGGATGATGCAACTAAAAGTCTGCATAATGGCAATATAAACCAAAAATAAAATTACATAAATCAGATAGTTCCACATTTACTATGTGATAATAGGCTGAATAAGAAAGAGGAAAAGTGATGTACTCACAAAAAACATGGAACTTTTTTTCATCGAGGTCATACACAAAAAAAATTGTCATCTATATAAAGGAAAAGAAGTTCCTCCTAATGGCATTGCTTTGGCTTGCATCATGTCTACTGGCAATTCCTTTAGTTTAAAGGTGCCAAAATTGTAGGTGAAGTCTTCCTAATATGATGTGACTAGCAGATAAAAGTTCTTCAAAATATGAAGAAAAAAATAGAAGGCGGAGGCCAATGAAAAAATGTTTTCTAATTCAGTCAACATGAATGGGAAAAACAAGTAGATTCCACCAAAACAGGATGGAACACACTAGTATTCTCCCATCAAACCTAACCCCAAACCTGTTCATAATAGAACCTGTGCTACCACACCACATTCGATCTACTCGGGAGTTGAATGTCCTATGTTTTCTATTCTATGTATTCCCTTTCGCACTACTGATAAGATTTATAGCATATGTTGCTCTTCTGTATGGAACACAAAGCATCCCCTAGTTTTCTGGACAACCCTTTGTATTTCTAAGGACATGGTGGTGTCAGGCTTAGGGATCTCGTTCGTTGTGAATTCAATGGATTCATGACGTTTATTTGATAAGGGGTGGCTTGGACTGCAAGAAATATCGACTCTCCTTTGATCAAGAATATCTTGTAAATTTGAGATGAATAAGTGAGCTAGACGAGATCAGTAGAATGTGTAAAGCAAGAAATATTCTTTCTTCTTTGATCAAGAAAATCTTATTGATTCGAGACTAATTGGTGAATTTGGTGGGATCGATCCAACGTGTTGTGCAATTTTCAGTCTCTTGGTCCTCCTATCTTGGTATCCAAGCCATGTTTAAATCTTCAAGTGTAGGAGCAGTCAGGTGGCTTGGATCTCCGTAGCTTGAGACTCGTGCACCTTTCTGAAGCATGCTTCACTCTCTGATTGGGGATACATGACAAATCACTCATCAGGGACAAGCTCCCTTTGTCATGGACAAGAAATGTGTTCTTTGTCATTTGGCAAATGAGTCTATCAATTATCCTTCTTTGGATGTGAGTTCAGTTCAAATATGAGGGGCAAGGTAGGGAATTGGCTTATATTGGGTTTTCAAAGAAGACAATCAAGAGAATATTGAAGTGGTTCAAGAGGACCATCTGAGGTTACTCGAGAATTACAAAAACTAGGTTATTACCCATGTCTCGTAGTGTACTAAGTTTGGTTAACTCTCGACTCTAACACTTTGAGAATAGACCCACGTGCGGATAAACTCTTCCTAAAAAAATATTGCACGTATTTAGGGGTTTGTACTCCATGTATTCATTCTTATGATGATAGTTAGGATTTTGTACTTGCTCGGGTATAACTAATCTATTTGTTCATTTTATCTTTTGATCCGTGAATTACTTATTGATGAAAGAAAGAACAGACAGGAAAGGAGGACAAGAGAAAAGCCTGAAATTGTAATCATATGCAAATGTTGTGCATGAAATCATGCACATCTGAAACATGATATAATTGAGACAATAATGGACAGTCACAGCCATTTTCAGGAAACGAACTCCAAGCTGATAGTTGTATTTCTTACCGCAAACCAACTGCAGTAGCTCATAAGTTCATCTGTGTCAATAAACTTTCTTCTGAAGGCGGAACCTTCCAAAGACAGGGGTACGCGTTTTAATTCGATAGGACGTAGAAGAGCTGTCTTTTCAGCAACCTACAGGTATAGATGTTGGAAAACAATTTTTATCAGCTTGCCCAAGCAAAACTGACACTCAAACAAGCTAAAATGTTCAATTCAAGCCAATCAATTATCAAACTTATGAGCAGCAATATAACATAATTGTATTGTCTCAAGCAATGCACAAAAAAATGCCATGATGATGTTAGCGATAACAGATAACAGATAAACAGGTTAGAGATTGCAAACTTAAGTACATACTGCACGTCATGATAGTGTGGTAGTGTTTTCTCGATCTCCGTAGTAATGAGTTTTGCGAATTGCTCATCCGCTTGTATTTTAAACCCTTTTATTATGATAATAAATATTAGTTTTCTATCCAAAAAAAATGCATGTTATGATAACTTGACCTTGACAGGTTCAAACAGAAAGTGAAAATTTTGTCATGTTTCAAAACCATGTTAAACATAAATATCATTGCATGCTTTCCTAGGAAATAAAAAACTATTGAGTTATAATTTTTTTTAATAAGAAATATTTTATTAATGATATGATAAGAGTTAATTATATCAGTGGACTAGTGGTCCACTATCAACAGAAAGTACATAATATCAATGATGTCAATCTCTCAATATATCTGAGATCAACACGTTCTTAAATTCATCATCAGTGCCGATCCACATAGCAACTTCGATCTTGATTTTATCTCAGCATTGTTCTCTATTGTCTTCCTTATCCTAAAAAATTCTTCGATTTCTTTCTAACCATACTGTTCAGCATATGCCTTGAACCACCACTTGCCAAAAAGTTCTTTCCCTCGCACCAGTTAGTTGTCCTAGATCCATAGCGAATAAATCAATCGTTGACTTAGGCACTACACAAACCAATTCCAGTTCTTTCAAAGCTTTAGCCCACAAGCCGCTCGTGAACGCACAATGAATTAGCATATGATCCTGTGTTTCCAATTCATTCCTACACAACACACACCAGGGCCATTTTTTTGCATCATCTCCGAGGTCGGTAGCTTACCCTGAATCGCTGTCCACGAGAAAACCTGAATCTTTGTTGGAACATGAACCTTCCAAATAACATGGAAATAAGGAAAATGGGGAAGTGACTTTGGGTAAAAAAAGACTCAAAAGAACGATTTACTTAGAAAAGACCAGAACGATCCCCCACTCCACACCCGATAGTCATTTACCCTTCAACCAACCTAGTCCTATCTAACAAACCTAATAACTCAGTCAACTGTAAAAGCTCCTCATCTTTCACGGCCCTTCTAAAATACAAATCCTGTGACTGGGTAGACAACGAATTGGTAAATTGAACAAAGTGTGATATAGGCAAATTGTGAACAGCAGATAGCTGAAATAAGACTGGAAAAAGTTCTTTAAAGGAGTAATCCCACCACCACGTCTTCCCAAAATCTAGCCTTGTTACCTCCTCTAACCTTAATCGAAACTAATTGTTGAAAAGTTGGGTATAGTCTGGAAATAAACTTTCATGGGCATCTGAATCACGCTTCTTGCTAAACCCGCATCCCACACATTCTTTTGTAGCCCATATTTACTCACTATGACCTTCTTCCACAACATCCCATTTTCCACATAAAATCTCCACCGCCATTTCCCCAACATAGTCTTGTTCCTCAAAATAATATTCCCAACACCCAATCCGCCTTAATCTTTAGGTTTGCACACATGTTCCCACGCAACCAAGTGATTGTGTACTTCACCATCCGCTTCATCCCATAAAAAGTTTCTTGAAATTTTCTCCATCGCGTCCGTTATACCTTTAGGTACCCTAAAAAAAGACATTTAATATATCGGGAGTGCATTTAAAACAGATGTTAACAAAGTTAACCTTCCCTCTCTTGACAATTTTTTTTTTCCAACTAGCCAATTTTTCGACATCTTAGACAGAATGGGTACCCAAAACGAGGCTTGTAATGGATTTCCACCTAAAGGCCCTCCCAAATACTTAATCAGCCATTTCTGCATACCACATCCAATTTGTTGTGCTAACAGTTCAACTTCTTCTTCACAATGGATACCCAACAAAACACTCTTTTTCCAATTGATTTTTAATCCAGACATGTCGCAAAAAGTTCTCACAACTTGCACCAAAAACCTGATATGATCTTTTTTCCACAAAGAAAAGTGTATCGTCCGCAAACTAAATATGATATATCTTTATCCCATCTCGTGCAACCTCGATCCCCTTATTAAATTCCCATCCTTGGCTTTATCAATCAATCTCCCCAACACATCCACAACCAAACTGAATAAAAAAGGATGCAGTGGATCACCTTGTCTAAGCCCTTTATAAGCATTAAATTTACCCCTTGGCCTTCCGTTAATCATAACAGAAAATGATACATCGACACACATCCTTTGATCCATCTTCTCCATCTCCCTCCAAACCCTTTTTCTTCCGGATCAAACAAATGTAAGTTTCAATGGTTACACCATTTATGATTCCGCTTTCAAAAAACTTCTCGAGAACCTTCATTAAATCTCCTTTGACTATATCCCAACACTCTTGAAAGAATGTCAAAGTAAAGCCGTCCGTCTCAGGACTCTTACATCCATCACACTAAAAAACTGCTTTCTTAACCTCCTCTTCCAAGAACTGTTTTTCTAACTCTCGACTCAAATCTCCATCAATGGGGCACCACTCCACTCCCTTCTTTAATCCATTTGAACTTGTATTTTTTGTTATTAATTTGATTATTTCGACACACCAATTCTTCTAACAACCATTTTGCTTCTTTTCTTTCATTAGATACTTCTTCAGATCCCCGAGCCTCACTCTCTAATTCATCCAGCCTGCTGATCTTACCTCTTAACTCTGCTGATTTCATATCCAGCATCCCGAAAACCTCTTCATTCCATCTTTGAATGTCATCCTTCGATGCCTTGAGTTTCTTCATAAATTTATGTCCCTCAAATCCTTGGAGCTCCGCATTGTTCCACCACGATAGGACCAATGTTTTAAAGTTTTTGTGCCTCAACCACACATTATTGAATCTTAAAGGCGGTCCCCACTTACATTTTACCGAATCTAAGACCACTAGAAAATGATCTGAAGTGATTCTTGGTAGGAGTATTTGTCGATAAAATGGATAAATTTCAGTCCATCCCGCCGTGAACAAGAATCTGTCTAATCTGCAGCATATGGGTGAGTGCCTCAAATTCGACCAAGTGAATTTTCCATTCAATAAAGGTGGATTGCACAACTCAAATTCATGTATCAATGTATCAAAACAAAGCAAGCTCGAAGCATGGGATCGGCTATTCATTTTTTCGCTTAATGATCTCACAACATTAAAATCTCCCCCTCAAACACCATCTCTCTCCACAAAAACCCTCAATCTTGCCAATTCATCCCAAAAATTTTGTCTCAACCTTGGTTTACATGGACCATAGACCGCAGTAAACCACCAATCATTGTTATTATCCTTTTGAATATGAATTGAAACCGAAAATTCCCCAATCAAGTTATCCTTAACCGACATCACCCTTGAATCCCACATAACCAAGATTCTACTTGACCGACCAACTGCAGGTAAACTAACCCAGTCCACAAACCATGATTTCCATACACTTGCAATAAAACTCCCATCCATCACCTCTCTTTTGATTTCCTGCAACACAACTAAGTCTAGACTTTCTTTGACTAGGACGACATGGATCAATCCCCTACGCCTAGCTTAACCTCCGCCTCTAATATTCCATGAAAAAACTTTCATCGATTCACTGAATCACCCCTCTGAATTATTCTGTATCGAAATTTATTCATCTCTACCATCCTTTCTGCCGTCTTTTCCATTCAAGGACCCCACTTTCTCTACACCCATTTTAGAAAGACAATCATTTTCTATCACCAACTTGTCCTTCATCAGCTTCAAGCCCACGCTTCCCCTTTCTGCTTTTGTTCCATCTTGAGGCCCTAAGAAGTTGTTCCTCGATAGACCCGGCTCTTCAACCAAAAGTGTAATCCCCACCCTTCCCTTATTCTCTACCCCTCCCGCCAACCCCACCGTTGAGACTGACAAAGGAATAGAAGGGAAAGAAGATTGATCAAGACAAGAAGGATTGGTACATTGCAAACCTTACTCGGAGATGATTCAAAAAAGTCCCCCGAGTCTGGGAATTCCAAGGAGTGTTGTGTCAACTCATCTAAAGTTGATGAAATATGGCTCTCAATCGTCCGATACATTGTCCATCACATCCTTTGTTAGTTGATCCTCCCATATGCCGTCATCACCGTCAAGCATCTCTATTCCTTCCTTGATGAACTCAATCTTCAGAGCTTCTATCTCTTGAAGAATTGATTCATTATGTTCCTTGGACTTCTTACTACGATAAACAATTTCAAACTTCCTTTCTTTCGTCCTACTTTCCTCCTCAAGAATTAAATGATGTACCACTGTGGTCGTTTTATTATTCACTTATTCAATCGCCACTTTCTTAAAATCAGCCTCATCTTTCGGACATAACTTTTGAAGCATCTTGAATTTTCGACCATGATACCAAGGTTCAGATTCGCAATTACGTCCTTCTGAATTTTGTTGCGTACTCTCTCACTTGTGCTTTCGATTGATATTTGATCTCCATACTCAAGTTTTGACCATTCTGATTGTGCCCATTAAATCCATCTTCATCTCTTAGTTGCTGAATTTTGGGTTCATCCTATCTGTCTTGCGAGTATCACTTCTAGGTACAAGATTGCTAACAGCTCTGTTGAGACCTTTTGCTCTTCCCCAACCAGCCATCACTTCAGCTCCATTAACCACCACTTGTGCATAAGATCGTTTTTCATAAATGTCATACGCTGCTATGTTTACGGAATCTACAACGATGCGTGTAACCATAGGTCCTCTCTAAGTTAATATCTTCATGGTTGCTATTGATGAATCCACCTTCAAGTCCCACCACTTTGATTTTGTCCGCGTACGAATCTTTTAGTAAAGTAGTGTCTTGAACACTTTTTTTTTCCTGAAAACATTTCTTCAATCTCAAATAAAATGAGGTATCCTCTTCGCTGTTTAACTATTGAGTAATAATGACATCGAGATCGGTAAATCTAGACATATGTAGAATCAACAGCCTGATATGAAAATTAGAGCTTGACAAGCTCAAACAAAAAGTGAAAATTCAGTAATGTTCCAAAACCTTGTTAAAGATGAATATCATTGCATGCTTTCCTAGAAAATAAAGAACTATTGAGTTATAACATGATTAGTACGCAAAATAATTATTTGTTTATGTAATCAAGAGAATGAAATGGGTCCCAGAATTTGGTTTTACAAGATTGATTCTATCTAATATAGGTAAATTGGGTGAATCCAAAGTGGATTAGTGGAAACCAATCTGTGTCCAAAAGCAGTATTCAAATGACGAACACATTCAACGGGCTCATCATTACCCTCAAACAGAAGCCTAATGACACCAATATTTCGGTGGAAATGAACAGCGTATAAAAATTGCTGAAAATGTTCAAACCATGATCGAATTCATTTTTCTCTAAACTCACATATAATTTGAACTAGATGTACATTCAAAGAAAGAATCTTAGCCAACTGCAGCCAAACTTTAAGCAATGAGTTACTATTCTTCATGATATCAAGCTACCCAAATGGACAAAAATAGTTACAAATGAACTTATATACACAATAAAAAATTTTCCAGAAGCCTAAAATGAGTGTGTCAACATACTGAGTCATCATCTCCTCTTCAATTTTCAAATACAAGTAAACTATCTGCAACAAATTCAAGTGACAAAAAACTAATTCTTTATTAAATAGAATGGGTAAGATCATTGATGGTCACTCCTATCATGCACTACGAATACATTATGAAAACTAAAAAATCTGATGAAAATGTTTCATGTTAGGTATAAATAAACATCAAATTCTTTGTATTGCATATGTACTACTTGATTCCCAGAAAATCCAGATTCACATGTATCAATTTCTTTATTGCCAAGTAGGAAAATAGACAAGGCAATCGTGTAAGAAACAAGCTTCCTTAATTTCCAAGGAACAATCCGTTGGTCAAAAGTTTTCACAAAGGAGCCACAAAAATAAGCACCTCCTGGGCTACACAAAAGTATAACAATTGTCAACATCCAAACCATAATTTAAGCTTTATTTAGTTTAAGCATAAAAAGAAAGGCCAGCATCCCATAGAAGTATTTTGAATCACCTTTCTCCAATCTACGAAATGAATGATATCCTCGTCCATTGTTTCTTCAGCAGCAATACGTAGTATTTTCTCTCTTTCTGCTTGAGTGGGCCGTTGAAGATGAAAGATTCTATCCATCCGGCCAGGACGCTGCAATGCCTCATCAATTTGCTTAACATTTCGAGTGGTAGCCATCAAAACCACCCCATCTTGTTTCTCAAACCTGCAAATAAACATTACAAATGCATGACAGAATGGAAGGTGAGAAAACAGAAGAAAATTCTATATCAATTTAGGTGATCCAAACACTTCTCCCTGAAGATGATCTACTGCATCTCCAATACCACAATCTCTACGTGAATATTGCCACCTCAAGAAACACCTCAATATTTTTTATTTATTTTTGATAAGAAACATATTATATTAATGGTTGAAAAAAAAGTTTTAGTACACGTGGCGGATAAGTAATCTGCGACAGTAAATAGATGCTCCTACTTAATTAAAAACGAAGTACAACCCAAGCGTTAATCGAAAACAAAGTTCCAATCCCTGTATAAATCTGAGACACTTAGGTGTTCATATCCTTTCTGTATCTTCGTCCAACTCGCCACTCTGAATTTGACTTTGTCCCATAGTTCATCAACCGCCTACTCCTTGTCTTCAAATAATCTTTTGTTTCTTTCCCACCAAATTGACCAAATAATGCAATGGACTATGATGAACCAGAAGCGCAAATGCTTCCTTCCTTTGTGCAAGCTCGGTTCGACAGTAAACATCTCTTTGGCCTTACCCGGTACAACCCACACTAAATGCAGCTCCTTGAAAGCCTTGTGCCAGATCCGTGTAGTGAAAGCGCAATGTAGGAGTAGATGATCCTGACTCTCTTCATTCCTACGACACAGACAACACCATTGAGGACGTAAAGCAGTAGTTGGCCATCTTCTTTGCATCACATCACAAGTCTGCAACTTCTCCAGCGCCACAATCCACGAAAATACTTGAACCCTCGGCGGGACAAGTATTTTCCAGATATTGAAATAGTATGAGAAAGGAGATGAAGCATTCGAAGTGAAGAAAGAATTATAAAATGATTTAACCGAAAACATTCCCGAAGAATCCCCCAACCAAATTCTATAAGCCTCAACACCCCTCTCCAACCGAACATCTTGTAGAACCCCTAATAGCTCGCAGAACTCAGTCTCTTCCGCCTCATACGAATTCCTTCTAAACCTAATATCCCATTGTTGGACAGTAGACCCTCCCCTAATGACAACCTCAATATGATCAACAATTGGACATACATTTTATTTGATATGTATACTTTTCAGTTTCTTGGACCCTGTTGAACACCACATAAACTTGCTGGGTTTAGTGAGAATATCACCAAGCTTGGAGTTTAATTCATTGAAATCAGCTCTTGGAAGTGCTTTAGTGAGAATATCAGCAATCTGTTGTCGTGTTAGAACATAACTGAGTTGAACAATTCCATTGTTTACCTTCTCTGATATGAAATGTCTATCAATCTTAATATGTTTAGTTCTGTCATGATGGACAGGATTCTTGGCTATACCGATGGCAACTTGACTGTTACTAAACATCTTTATTTTGTCTTGTGTCTGAACCTTGATCTCTTTTAACAGCCTTTGAAGCCACCTCCCTTCACAAATTCCTAATGCCAAGGCACGGTACTCTGATTCAGCACTTCTGCGAGAAATAATAGCTTACTTTTTGCTTCTCCACGTCACAAGGTTACCCCAATAATATGAACAATAACCAGTGATTGATCTTCTATCTGTTAGTTCTCCTGCCCAACTAGCATCAGTGCAGATTTCTACATCCCGATTTTTAGATTTTCTGAATAGAAGACCGTGTCCTGGAGTCATCTTCAGGTATTTCAAAATTCGAATCACTGTTTCCATATGATCCTCATTTGGATCATTCATGTGTTGACTGACTACACTAATAGAGTATGCAATGTCAGGTCTAGTATCAGATGGATAGATGAGCTTATCAACTAGTCTTTGATACCTTCCTTTATCAATAAGGTTGTTGTCCCCTCTCCTGATCATCTTTTTATTAGGATCAGGTTTGCATCCAAGTAAACCTTGATTTCAAATTCCACAGCCAACATATTTTTTGAGACTGATAATTTCCTCTGAATCATCTCCTGTTAGTATGATAGCATCAACATATACTATGAGAATGGAAATTTTCCCACTTGGTTTGCTTTTTACGAACAATGTATGATTTGTCTGACACTGGTGATACTCATTAGCGATCACAGCCTTAGCAAACCTATCAAACCAAGCTCGCGGTGACTGTTTCAGGCCATATAGAGACTTCTTAAGTTTACATACTAACATGTTTGGCTTGGTTTCCATTCCTGGAGGGATAGTCATATAAACTTCTTCTTCTAAATCCCCATTCAGGAAGGCATTTTTTACATCAAGTTGGTGAAGAGGCCAATCTAGATTCACTGCAAGAGAGAGTAAAACTCGAACTGTATTGAGTCTGGCAACTGGAGCAAATGTCTCCAGGTAGTCAATCCCATATGACTGCTAGAAACCTTTGGCCACAATTCTAGCCTTGAATCTTTCAACACTGCCATCTATCTTGTATTTTACTGTGAATACCCACTTATAACCAACTGGGTTTTTTCCATGTAGCAGCTTTACAAGAGTCCATGTATTGTTCATTTCTAAAGCCTGAAACTCCTCTTCAACTGCCTACGTCCATGCTGGAATCCTTAGAGCTTCTTGTACAGAATTAGGCACTTGTATGCTGTCAAGAGTTGAAATAAATGTTCCGTATGTAGGCAGCAACACCCCATAGGCTACATGCTTTTCAATAGGATGATCAGTGCACCGTCTAACACCTTTCCGGTGGACGATTGGATGATCCAAATAATCATATAACCATCATGAGCAGGAGAGTCTGGTGCCGAGGATTGAGAATTCTGAGTTGGAATGATGTCCTGTATATGCTTGACGGGTTTTCTCTTTCTATACACGTAGTTCGGAGTTGTGAGAGTAGACTTGTGGTTGTTTTAAATCAAGTGGAGCAGTTTCAGTAATAGGAGTAGCCAAGGTTGGAACAATTTCAGGCCTGGGTATGGACACAGAAGTGGACATTTGATAGGCTGGTGCTGGAACTATTTCATGCTCAAGAAGATACACAGAAGTGGGTATTTGTTGGGTTGGTATATCATTGGTATCTAGGAAAGTATCCGAAGTCCGGGTTTCCCCCTGAAAGTCGGATTTGGAGAAGTAGGGCTGATGTTCAAAGAATGTTATGTTCATGGTGTTGTATACTCTTCGAGTGATTGGAGAGTAACATTTGTAACCTTTTTGGTGGGAGGAGTATCCAATAAATATACAATTTAGAGATCTTGGATCGAATTTAGTGCGATGATGTTGGTGAATGTGAACAAAAAAAGAACATCCAAAAACTGTGTGGTAGATTTGAAGAAATGGACTGAATGTGAGGATAGGCATTGAGAAATGTCTTACGGGGGGTTTGAAATTTTAAGACTCGGCTTGGCGTCCTATTGATGAGGTAAGTTGCAGAAAGAATGGCCTCTTCCCATAAATACTTAGGGACATTGTTGGTGAACATGATAGCACGAGCAACTTCGAGTAAGTGTCTATTTTTCTTTTATACCAAGAACTTATGTGAATGATATCGTGTTTGGAAAAATAAGATCCAAGGATTGAGTTGAAGTAATCCTTAGCATTATCAGTCTTAAGAACTTTGATCTTGCTCTGGAATTGGGTGGATATCATGGAGTGAAAGGTTTGGAAGATTATGGATGTTTCTGGTTTTTCCTTCATGAGAAAGGTACTAGTAATTCTTGTGTGATCATCTATGAATGTAACAAACCACCTAGCCCCATTAATATTCTTGATGCGTGCGGGTCCCCAGATATCATTATGAACTATAGAGAATGGAGAGGAAGGTTTGTATTGTAAGCTCACATAGATACTTCTTGTGTGTTTGGCAAGTTGTCAAATTTCACATTGGTAATCGCTTGAACTTTTATTAATGAATAGATGGGGAAACAACTTTCCTATATAATCAAAGTTAGGATGACCAAGGAGAAGATGCCGTAACATAACTTGGCGCTAAATTAGAAAAAAGAAACAGAATTTGGGAAACAATTGACTGAATTTGATGTAGGACCAAGGCCTGGTGAGTGAACTTGTCTACTGAGGAGATTTTTCATTTGAGCAAATACAGGCCATCATGCATCTCAGCACTGCCAATCACCTTCCCGAATCCACTGCCTGAAAATCACAAAGATTGGAATAGAACTTTTTCACACAGTTAAGATCCCGCGTAAGTCGATTGATAGAAATTAAATTACAATTCAGTTTTGGAACATAAAGAACAAAAGAAGTCAACTGAATTGATCCTATTCTTGCCACATGTGATAAAGAGTCATCGGCTATTCGGACTTCAGAATTATTCGTGCACGGCTGATAATTTTTTAGGAGGCTGGAGTCTCCAGTCATGTGATCTGAGGCCCCTTAGTCAATTATCCATGGCTGTAAGGATTTATTTTTGACAATATGAGCGTAGGACATGATACCTTGGCGTGCAAGAAGCACCATGTGTGACTCGGCGGGTGCGTGGGATGGTTGTCCAGGGCTCGATGTATGATTTAGAATTTTCTGCAATGCCTCTATTTGCTCTCTGGTGAAAGGACTACCCTCTGTACTAATCTATGTGGTAGTGGCATTGTTTGCAGGGCCGTGCTTATTCAGAGTCAAGTGAGTCCAATGACTCAGCCACTCAAGCCCATCTCTTTTTTGAGGCCCAAAAATTTTAAAAAAATTTATTATATATAATACTAGATAGCCCAACTATTGAATCTCTCTGATATATACTTCAGTATTTAATTCTTTATTTGTAAGAGGGAACTATTCTAAAATTTGATTGAATATCTAAAATTAAGGGCCAAAACTAATGTTGTACACATCCGAGTGGGTCACACCCAAATTTAATAATTGAATAGAAATTTATTAATCTCTACATAATTTTAAGATAAACTAATGCACCGACGCACATGTTGTGTACATGTACAATATTTTTTATAATTCATTTGGGTTATATTTAAATAAATATCAAAATTTATTATAAGAAATAATGGGAGATTACATTGTAATTTTGATATATGAATTAAAAAAATAAATAAAAAAAAAGAAAGAAAAAAATCAAAGTAGGAATTGAACCTACTTGATGCTTAGGAAACAAAGACTCTATCCACTAAGCTATACTAGTAAAAGATGCACACGTGTTGCATGTGTTATTATTATTTTTAATTTGATCAAATAATACTAAACAATTAACACGGAATATTTTAATTTAGAAGAGTTTTTCCGATTTAAAAGGGAAGTTTTGTTTAGAACTGTTAGGCGGATGGTTTTTTAGTGATCATTTTGGATATGCTTGATATTTTTATTCATTTAGTTTTTTATATTGTCTTTAACGTATTCATTTAATTTGAAAATTTGTTATGGAACTAAAAAAAATATGAACACACATTATGATTCAGATGCCTCTTTTTAAAAGTTAGACTCAGACCCAAATATTGTTAGGATCGGCCCTGATTATTTGCACGGGTTTCTCTCTGAACGCGAGTGCTGGATGGCTTCCAATCTACTTGTTTGCCATGTAATTTACAGCAAGTAGCCTGGACATGACTCAGTTCCTTGCCAGACCTATTGGGTTGAGAGGAATTGTGGGTTGATAAAGCCGAGCCTCCACTCCGGGTTTACTTTCTGTTAACATCAACCTTTTCTTACTTTCCTCTCTCCTAACTTCTGCAAAGGCCTCTCTAAGGTTAGGAAAGGGCTTGATTCCCATGACTATCCCCCTGACTTCATCTAGGTCCCTATTTAGGCCAAGGAGAAACAGAATAACAAACTAAGGAAACAAAATAACCTAAATCAAATTTAAATCTAATCAAATCTAAATAATAAATAATATTCTTCTACACTGACAATTAACACGACAATGAAATATACCTGAAACTTGCAATAACTCATAGTGTAAAGTAATAACATGTAATATTAAGCTCAGGGAACAATAAATTCTTGTGCGGAAAATAGTATATAAAAATTTTGTAACTTGCCTAAACAATTTGAAATTAGTCTTTGCAAAAGTGAAGGTTACAAGAATATAAATTATTATAAAACATTGATTAAAGAAACCAAAATGCTCACATCATTAATTACTGCAGCATTAAAAGAGACAACAAAAGAAATACATACCCATCAAGTTCTACCAGAAGCTGATTGATGAAAGCTTCATGGTCCTGCTTTTTAGTGTGGATGAACTTGCCGCGGACTCCAGCAAAGAGGTCAAAATCTTCCACTAAAATAATGACAGGAGCCTGGATACAAGATTATTTCATTGGATGAAAAGTTGAATTTAAGCTAACGATAAATATTATTTAGAGTACAGGTTTTCAATTAAGTTAGAAAAGGAGTGAAAAGGAAATAAAAGGAATATCAACAGGAACGTGAATTGGTGATGAGAGAGAACTTTCATGTCAAATGGGGTAAAATAGGACCGATGCTATAAATCATTAATTGCTAGTAACTTATCCTAGAAGTATCCTTGACTTACTTCCTCATAGAACATTATTCATCATAATCTATACATATTTTTTCAGTAAAATGAGCATGAGATGAAAAATATCACATGTGACTAAATCATATCAAGTTGCCAGAATAAGACTGAGGGAAAGAAAAAACAATGGGAAAACCAGAATGGCTCTTAGGTATAAAAATTCTATCATGCCCATGGAAAAATATGTGGTGGGTCCAATCTGAACCAGACCTCCATCATAAGCAGAGCATTTAACGTACACTCAAAAGATAAAATACGATTAAAAAAAGGTGAACATCGTTGAGAAAGGTCGGTGCTACTCGAAATATCAAAACAGTAGGATTTTAATAATAGTAAAGCCACAGATCTTATTCCAGTCAATAATAGAGTCAAGTTTGCTTGCTTAACAGCATCAAATCAGATATGTCATCTATTAACCCCATTGAGATCATGACAATATAAAAAGCTCACAAACCTAGTCAAAATAATTTAAGGGACAGCACAAAGCCGATAAAATAATATGAAAATATAAATCACCAGATCTCGTGCTGTTTGAAACAGTTCTCTAACATTTGATGCACTTTGCCCCACCCAAAGACCAGCTTCCAGCTGCTGGGCTTTCACTTCAACAACAGGTACTTTTGCTTCTGCTGCAATTGCCAGAGCTAACGCTGTTTTCCCAGTTCCTCTCTCACCCACAATGAGAACACCCTGTGACACATGGGATTAAAATTCACAGGAAAGCCATAGGCAGTGAGCATCTATACAGTCATGGAACAATATTTGATAGCATAAGATAACAGAACCAAAAGAATATCCACACATCATTTAAATTCAAGCTCTGAAAAATATCAATTATATTCAGAATATTTACTATAGTCACAATTAAAACACAGTGGCAGAATTGCAGCAAAAGAAATGGGTAAATTGTATTTAGATGAAAATGGCAGTGAGTACTTCTGAAACTTAAGGCAGCTACACCTCTTCGTTTCTTAGTTTCCTTGTATATTGTTGAAAAGAAAAATATCTGCTCCATAATTATGCAACAAAAAACAGAAATTAGGACGTTAAATTTTGGTTGTAGTGACACAACCACAGTGAATGGCAACACCGTGGTCTTGTAGTTTCCCACCGCACTTTCTTTCTACCATTAAGGTCCAACCAAGGGCCACGGTGTGATGTGAAAAATAGGAGAATTTGGGGTCAAATGAATGTTACATATATTTTCTTTAAGCAAATGACAAGATGAAGGCTTATACAAAGACTAAAAAATCTAAATCTATATAAAAAGATATATGAAACTAATAAACTAACATAATTTAGAAGATCCTGAATAATCCTCCATATCAATATGAGAGGCTTTGCAACGAAAACAAAACAAACTACAAAAAAAATCAAAAGGAACCCCTGTTCCAGAAATAATAGAAGAGAATAATTTATTTCAAAGTGGTAGCAAATGGTTTTTTTAAGTGCACCATGAAAATGGTCCACAGCCATGATTGTAAATATTTATTAGTTGGAGCATGGACGCATGATAATTCAAATTGCAAAATATAATATGGAGATGATAAAATGGTCCAGATTTCCCCCTTCTTTCTAGACATGAAAATTGTAAGTCATAAATCAGTAATATCACCAGCACATACATAAGAACATCCTGATAGATTTTTATGACAGGGGTCTAGAAAAAACGGAATCTGCAAACATGTATCGTGAATTCTCTTAAGAGATCACTATCACATTTGTCGTTCTGACATACCCGAGGTGCACGAGCTCCCATCTCTCGAAATGCGTGAGGATTTCGTAGAAATGCCACAACTTCGTTTATTTCTTCTTTCATTGATTCAACACTCGCAAAATCTTTTAATCGTATGGGAGGGTTTTTTATCCTCTGGGATTAGCAAAAGGTAAAACATATTAGTATCTTGATATAAAATATCCATATATAATGAGAAAAATTGAATACATAAATTGGGTATGGAATGATAACCTTCATGTGGTCGAAAGCAGTGCTAATTGGATCAACACCGGCCCTTTTTTTTCGTTTTATTCTCCTCATCCTGAACTTAAAATATGCTTTCTGCAAATTTGCATTAAAATAACAATAATAAAGTAACTGGTGAATCACAACGAGCAAAAAAACTAATACATAGACGCTTGTTGATAAATTATTGACTGAAGAAATACTAAGCCCTGCCATTTCTTAAATATACACAGCAAAGACAGCTAGTCATCTAGATTAAGATGGGGTCTTTGTAATATCAAAATATCTGCTTCAACCATTTGGGCAGCATTTTATGGTCGAAAAACTATCCTCAGTCGCAACAGTAGAACATATCCACTTGTGAAATGATCAAAAGAAGATGAGTTTAAGGAATACCAATAACAAGCCACGAGTTAGGACAAGATTAGTATGCAGAAATGGGCTGGAAATGAAATAAGCATTCCCAAACTTATTCCAAAACAGATTTTTAATATCTTTTAGAATTAAGAATATTTTCACTTTGGTTTTCCTAATCCCAATCTTTCATTTTTTAAAGTTCTGACAAAATTATCCTCATTTATCTTTATTTTTAACATAATAATCTCACAATAATAATGATGATAATGATAGTAAAACGAACAATAACAACAATAGTAATAGTACTTTTTTTTATAAGAAACATAATAATATTATTAATATGTGATTGTTTCCATTACATGAAGCGGACTAGTGGTCCACTACCAAGAAAGAGAAAAGCATTCAACTAACAATACACATAAGTCCAATCTCGTAGAAGATCAAGTATCGGTAAGTCCTGAAACTCTTTATTAGATCAAATCTAGTTCGCCATTTTGATCTTGATTTTTCCCAACATTCTTCTGTGTTGTCTTCCAATTCTTTAAAAATTCATCTATTTCTCTCTAACCAGATTGCCCAACAAATTTCATGTATCACCACTTTCCAAAAAAATGTACCTCTTTTGTCAAGCATTTGTCCAAGATCTGTATTAAACAAATCTTGTGTTGTTTTCGGCAGGACCCAAACCAATCTCATTTCTTCCAAAGCCCTAGGCCACAATTTTTTTTTTTGATAAGAAACATTTATTTATTATAATAGAATTAGAGTTTACAAAACAAGTGGATGAGCAATCCACAAATCAAAAGATAGATTAAATCAGTCCTGTCTCTAGGAGCAAATAAATCTCCAATCTCTAACTAGGTCGAAAATGCTCATTTGTTGAAACTTCTTTAAGTTGATCGTCCAAGTGGCGACTCTGAGTCTGATTTTCTCCCATAATTCTCCCTCTGATTCCTCTTTATATTTGAAAATCCTGTTGTTGCGTTCCAACCACACTAACCAGAAAACGCACTGAATCACTATTTGCCAGAATTCCGTAAGATCCTTCCCCTTGATGAATGACTGATCCATTAGTAACATGTCTTTCGATGTGCTTGGAAAACTCCATTGAAATTCCAGATGCTGCATGACCTTTATCCATATTGCCCTCGTGAAAGCACTGTGAAGTAGTAGGTGGTCCTGAGTCTCCATATTGTTCTTGATAAAGCAGCACCATTGTGGACAGAGAAATATGCCCAGCCTTCTTCTCTGTATTTCATCGTTAGTCTGCAACTTCCCCAAAGCCACAATCCAAGAAAACACTTTGACCTTTTGTGGTATCGTGACATGCCAAATGGTAGTATTCTGTGGAAAAATTGGGAAACTCTGTGCAGGAAAAAAAAAAGAATAAAAAGATGACACTGAAAAGACTCCGGATGTATCTCCCAACCACACACGAGTATCCGTGGCACCCTCTGACAAATTAACAGAATCCAAGATCCCTAGAAACCTAGTGCACTCTTCTAGCTCGCAATTATTTAACCCTCTTCTAAAGTTAATATCCCACTGTAATCTAGACTGACCCTGACTACTAGTAATCGAATAGAACTGATTAATCGGTTTGTTGGTACAAAAAGAAAGACGGTACAGACGTGGGAAACACTCAATGAAAGGCAACTCACCAACCCACCTATCCTCCCAAAATCTTAAAATGTTCCCCCCCTTGAGCACAGTGGCAATTAGTTGATGACAAGTCGTGTGAGTACTGGAAATGAATTTCCAAGGGCTTCTCAAAGTTGATATCTTGGCCGGCCTTACATCCCACCCATTATCCTCTTTCCCGTAAATACTTCCCAAAACTTTTTTCCATAAAGAGTCTTTTTCTATCGCGCACCTCCAACACCATTTAGGCCATCTCTTTTGCATCATCTCGGATGTCGGTAATTTTCCTAGAATTGCTCCACGAGAATATTTGAATCTTTGCCGGAATAGGAGTTTTCCAAATGATATGGAAAAATTTGAAATCTTGGGCACGATTATTTGCGGAAAAGAATGATTGGAAAAAAGATTTGACTGTGAACTTCCCGGACGGATCCCCCTCCCACTCTCGAATATCATAAACCCCTTCCACCAATCGTACCCTCTCCAAAATGCCTAAAAACGAAGACAATTGAATGATCTCCTCCTCTCGGAGAGATCTTCGGAAATGCAAATCCCAAGAAAAATCATGTGACGAATTATCAAATGCAACAAAATAAGATATAGGCAAATTACGAACCGAAGAAATCTGAAATAAAGAAGGAAACAAGTTCCGAAAGGTAAATCCCCCCACCAAATATCCTCCCAAAACCTGATTTTTGTACCCCTTCGAACCACTAATCTCAGTAGTCGAGTAAGATATAGAGATGAACTTCCCCGGACATTTTGAACGTCACATTCGTAGCCAACCCCGCATCCTATCCATTTTCTTGTAACCCATACTTACTCTTTATTATTCTTTTGCACAACGGCTCATTTTCAACGTTAAACCTCCACCACCATTTTCCCAATAACGCTTTATTTCTCAAACAAATATTCCCGATACCTAAGCCACCTTTCTCTTTCAGTCATGTGGTTCACCCTCATTTTCATCCCACAGAAAATCTCTCATTATTTTCTCCATCGCCCCCGCTACTCCTTTTGGTACCTTGAAGAGGGACAAGAAGTATATAGGCAAAGCATTCAATACAGCAGCAATCAATGTTACTCATCCCCCTTTGGACAAAAAAGCCTTTTTCCAATTTGCCAATTTTCTAGGTATCTTAATCATGATAGGTTCCCAAAAAGACACTTTTAGAGGGTTACCCCTTAGAGGGACTCCCAAGTATTTTATTGGACATTGATCCCTACGACAACCAATCCTCTGAGCTATTTCTTCCTCTTCTACTTCTTCTTGATTTAAACCCAATAAAGCACTCTTGTCCCAATTGATCCTCAATCCTGACATATCACAAAACGACTTCACGACTTGCACCAAAAAGCTTATGTGTTCCTCCCTCTTAACCAAAAACAATGTATCATCGCAAATTGTATATGCGATACTTCCACCTTTTCTCAGCCCACTTGAAACCCTTGGATTAAATTCGCCTCTTTTGCTTTGTCAATCAAGCTTCCCAAAACGTCCACTACCATATTGATCAAAAATGGTGATAAAGGATCTCCCTGTCTAAGCCCTCTAAATGCTTTAAATTTCCCCCTCGGTCTCCCATTAATCATGATGGAAAACGAGACATTAAATATGCATCCTCTTATCCATCCTCTCCATCTCTCCCCGAAACCCATTTTCCCTAATACGAAATCCAAGAAATCCCATTCAACATTGTCATACGCTTTTTCAAAATCAATTTTCAATACCCACCTTTTTTTATTTTTTCTTCTTCCCTTCTTCCACCAACTCATTCGCAATCAAACAACAATCCAATATTTGTTTTCCCTCAATAAATACATTTTGAGATTCTGACAATGTACGTGACAACACTTTTTTCATCCTTGTACCCAATACTTTTGCTATTATCTTGTATAAGCTCGTTGTGAGGCTAATGGGTCTGAAGTCTTTAACCTTTAATCAGTCATGTTTCTTTGATATCAAACATATATATGATTCATTAGTCATCCCGTTTATGATTCCCCCTTTGTAAAATTCTGCAAAAACCGTCATTAACTCACCTTTGACTATATCCCAACAATCCTGATAAAGTGCCAAAGTATAACCATCGGGCCCCGATGCTTTACATCTGTCACACTCAAACACCGCCTTCTTAACCTCTTCTTCCAAGAATGATTGTTCAAGCTCAACCCTCATATCATCATCGATATGCCTCCATTCCACTCCTTCAATCCCAAATCCCCTCACATCTCTGTTACTGTACAATTGTTGGAAGTAATTGTCGAGGTGTCGCTGAGCTGTAAATAGATCTGTAAATTGGGAGAATTAATTTGTAATCCCTGAGATTGAGGGAATTAGTTAGGTAGTTTCCAGATTTAGGATTGAGTTAGTTTCCTTCTCTTTCTCCTTGTAATCTCCTATATAATACCGTGTATTGTATCAATTCAAAGTAAGGAAATACAGAATATTCGTTTTCTCTCTTATCTGATTTCCCACATGGTATCAAAGCCCTAGGAATTTTTCTGGGGTTTCGTATTCTTCAAGCAGCCTTCATTGCTGTGTGTTTTCAAGCAGCCTTCATTGCTGTGTGTTTCCTTTTCATATTCCAGTGTTTTTTTTTCTTTCTGGGCTTCCATTTCTACGTGTTCCAGCCTTCATTGCTGTGAATTTCTTCTTCACCATGTCAATGTCCGAAGAATCCAATTCTGTTCAGAAAATTGGAGAGTTGCATAATATTCGGGCATCCAACAGATTCAATGGGAAGAACTATCTCAAATGGTCCCAAATTGTCCGCACATACCTAAAGGGCAAAGGGAGGCTTAATCACCTACTTGAAACCGGACCGGAAGAAAGGGATCCAACCTTTGCCGCATGGGATGAGGAGGATTCCATGATTATGTCCTGGCTATGGGATTCCATGGAGCCAACGATCAGTGACACTTGCATGTTCTTGAATACCGCAAAGGAAATTTGGGACTATATCAACCGCACATACTCGAAGGCCCGTGATGCTGCCCTTGTGTATGAAATTAAGGTAAAAACCTCAGCCACCAAGCAGGGAGACAAATCTGTCACAGAGTATGCAACCCTGTTGCAAAATCTTTGGTAGGAATTGGATCACTATCGGGTAATTGAGATGAAATGCCCTGATGATGCGGCCACATTGAAGAAATTCATTGAGAAGGATAGGATCTATGATTTTTTGGCAAGATTGAATTCTGAATTTGATCAAGTTAGAATCCAAATCCTCGGCAAAGAGGATACACCGTCTCTAGAAGAGACAATCTCATTAATCCGAGCAGAAGAAAGTCGGAGGAGTGTCATGCTAGAACCCCATACTATGGATGGGTCAGCCTTAGCAGCGAAATCAAATCAGGAGCAGTCGAAGAATGATCTGCCTAAACACTCGGGTAGAGATAACCAAGGGAACAAAGACAATATTTGGTGTACTTTTTGCAAGAAACCGAGGCATACAAGGGAGACGTGTTGGAAGCTGAATGGTAAACCTCCGAGCCGAGAATGGGGCAACCGTGGGGGGCAACAAAGGCCTCAGGCACATATGGCAGAGCAGCCCAATATTGAGGAAAATTCAGCTATGGGGGGGTTCAGCAGCGAAGAAATTGAGAAGCTGAGAAGCTTAATGGGATCTCTTGAGAAGCCTTCTGGAGCATGTTCAATGGCTCTTTCAGGTAAACCTGTTTGCATGAATGTCTTAGACAAATTCTATCCCAACTCTTGGATCATAGACTCCGGTGCTACAGACCATATGACCCCCACATCTCAACTCTTCCATTCCTATACCCCATGTCCAAGTAATAGAAAAATTGTTGTGGCCAATGGCTCTTTAGCTACTGTTGCAGGGATTGGAGATATACATATCACACCTAGCCTTATCCTTAAAAACGTTCTCCATGTACCCAAACTGTCAACGAGCCTTGTGTCTATTCAAAAGTTGACTCATGATCTCAAATGCTATGCTGTTTTTTGCTCTTCTTATTGTGTTTTTCAGGACCAGGACTCGGGGAGGAGGATTGGACTTGCTAAGGAAAGGAACGGTCTTTACCACCTTGAACCATCCCAGAAACTCAGGAGCAATTTGTCTTCATCTTTCCTTAGTTCCTCAAACAAAGATGTCATTTGGCTATATCACCTACGTCTTGGTCATCCCTCTTTTAGGGTTCTAAACATAATGTTTCCTCATTTATTCCAAGGATTAGATATTTCTGAGTTTCAGTGTGACATTTGTGAATTGGCAAAACATACCCGTGTATCTTTTCCTATTAGCAATAAAAGAAGTTCTCATCCTTTTCATTTGATTCATAGTGACATATGGGGTCCTTCCACTATACCTAATGTTTCCGGGGCTCGGTGGTTTGTGTCCTTAATTGATGATTGCACCCGAGTTACATGGCTCTTTCTTCTTAAACAAAAATCTGATGTTAGCACTGTTATACCTAATTTCCATTCAATGGTTCAAAATCAATTTGGGGTCAAAATAAAAAGCTTTAGGACAGACAATGCTAGAGACTACTTCAATCAGACTCTATCCCCTTACTTCCAATCTCAGGGAATTATCCATGATTCATCATGTGTGGACACACCCCAACAAAATGGGGTAGCTGAAAGAAAGAATGGCCATTTACTCAACAGCACCCGAGCCTTACTGTTTCAAGGGAATGTTCCTAAGTCCTATTGGGGAGAAGCCGTTCTTACTGCCACATATATGATAAATAGACTTCCCTCCCGTGTGTTAGAAAACAAAAGCCCCATAGAGGTCCTTAATAGCTTCTACCCTCACTTCAGAACCTCGAATGGCATCACACCTAGGGTATTTGGTTGTACTGCATTTGTTCATGTCCACAAACAACATAGAGGGAAACTAGACCCCAGAGCCATCAAATGTGTTTTCCTCGGTTACTCATCCACTCAAAAGGGATACAAGTGTTACAACCCCTCTAACAGAAAATTTTACATCTCTGCAGATGTCACTTTCACAGAAAATAAACCCTTTTTTTCCAAGTCCTCTCTTCAGGGGGAGATTTCAATGATGGAAGATAGTACTTGTGAGTCCTTTGAACCACTTAAAACCCTTGACCTTCCGCATGTGCCAACCCGTGTTTTTGAACCCGAGTCCTCTGAACCAGTCACATCTGAGTCACCCGATCCTGTCACTGAACCCGTATCATCTCCTACTCACAATTTCCCAAGATTTCCTCAGGTGTATTCAAGGAGAAAGATCGTTCCTGAACTGACACAAGTCCAAGAATCCAATCCAAATTGTGGAAATGAAATTACGGTAAGATCAGACCCACCTTTACACACACAACCTGTTGAACAAACCACTAATTCAACAACCGTTCTGGATCTTCCCATTGCTGTTAGAAAAGGAACCAGAGAATGTACTAAACATCCACTCTATCCACTATCTCACTATGTCTCTCTCAAGCGCCTATCACCAACCCAAAAAGATTCATTGTGAGTTTGAACACCATTGCCATCCCTAACAATATGGCTGAGGCATTGTCAAAAAGGGAATGGAGGGATGCTATGAGAGAGGAAATGAGTGCATTAGAAAAGAATAATACATGGGAGATCGTTGATAAACCGAAAGGAAAAAACATTGTTGATTGCAAGTGGATTTTTACATTGAAGTACAAGGCTGATGGATCCCTTGAAAGATATAAAGCAAGGTTAGTAGCCAAAGGGTACACTCAGACTTATGGGGTGGATTATCAGGAAACCTTTGCTCCAGTTGCAAAAATGAACACTGTGAGAATCCTGTTAGCATTGGCTGCTCACTTCAATTGGCAACTGCTACAATATGATGTTAAGAATGCATTCCTCCATGGTGACCTAAATGAGGAAATCTACATGAACATCCCACCGGGATTTGAAGGGGACACAGGTAACAATGTGTGCAAGCTGAAAAAGGCCCTTTATGGGTTAAAACAATCTCCTAGAGCATGGTTTGGCAGATTTGCAAAAGTCATGAAGGAATCTGGCTATAAACAAAGCCAAGGTGACCACACCTTATTCATTAAGCATTCGGCTGGAGGGGGAGTGACTGCTCTTTTAGTCTATGTGGACGACATCATATTGACTGGAAATGATGAGAAAGAGAAGCATGAATTGAAGCTAAGACTAGTAAAAGAATTTGAAACAAAGGAACTGGGGAAATTAAAGTACTTCCTCGGTATTGAAGTGGCACATTCAACACAGGGAATCTACATATCTTAACAAAAGTACGTAATTGATTTATTGGCAGAAACAGGGAAGACTGGGTGTAAACCGATCTCTACTCCAATAGATCCAAACTATAAGTTGGGAGAAGCTAAAGAAGAACCAGCTGTGGATAAAAGAATGTACCAAAGGTTGGTTGGCAGACTCATATACCTTACCCACACTCGACCAGACATAACATATTCTGTAAGTATGGTCAGTCAATTCATGCATGATCCAAGAGAACCTCATCTCCAGGCTGCTTGCAGGGTACTGCATTACTTGAAAGGCAATCCGGGGAAAGGAATCTTGTTCAAAAGGAATGGCACTCTTACTCTGGAAGCCTACACCGACGCTGACTATGCTGGCTCCCTAGTGGATAGAAGATCAACTACAGGATATTGTACTTTTCTTGGAGGTAACCTAGTGACATGGAGGAGCAAGAAGCAGAATGTAGTGGCAAGGTCATCTGCGGAATCAGAATTCAGGGCTATTGCTCAAGGATTATGCGAATTACTTTGGCTGAGAATCATTTTGGATGATTTGAGAGTCCAATGGGAGGGTCCTATGAAGCTCTACTGTGACAACAAGTCAGCTGTTAATATGGCTCATAATCCTATACAACATGATAGGACAAAGCATATTGAAATTGATAGACATTTCATCAAAGAAAAACTGGAGGAAGGGTTAGTGTGTATGTCCTATGTTCCATCAGAGAGACAATTAGCCGATGTTCTAACAAAGGGGCTGAACAGTTCGAGTTTCCATGATCTTGTATCCAAGCTGGGAATGGAAGACATCTATTCCTCAGCTTGAGGGGGAGTGTCGAGATGTCGCTGAGCTGTAAATAGATCTATAAATTGGGAGAATTAATTTGTAATCCCTGAGATTGAGGGAATTAGTTAGGTAGTTTCCAGATTTAGGATTGAGTTAGTTTCCTTCTCTTTCTCCTTGTAATCTCCTATATAATACCGTGTATTGTATCAATTCAAAGTAAGGAAATACAGAATATTCGTTTTCTCTCTTATCTGATTTCCCACAGTAATCGACAATGATTTTAACTATTTGACATTCATCCTCTACAACCACTCCATATATTTCCAATTTACTAATTATTGCCTTGCTTTTTCTTTGATTTAGTAAAAAATGGAAGAATTTGGTATTGTGATCTCCTTCTTTTAACCATTTTATCTTTACTTTTTGATATAACATTCTGTTTCGTCGATACACCAATTCTTCCAACTCCCATTTTATTTCTTTTTTTTCAGCCACCCCTTCTGCATTCTCCCTCCCCTCACTATCCATTTCATCCAATCTAATAACTCTGTTTCGCAGTTCTGCCTCCCTCATCTCAATCTTCCCAAACTCCTCCTCGTTCCATAATTTGATCTCCATCCTTAATAGACTTGAGTTTTCTCATGAATTTATATCCCTCCCATCCTTGAAATTGTGGGCTATTCCACCATGTCGAAAATTTCTCCTTAAAACTCATATGTTTAAGCCACATGTTCTCGAATCTGAATGGACAAGGCCCCCATTTAAGTTTCTGTGTCTCCAAAACAATTGGAAAATGATCCGATGTAATGCGCGGCAAAACAGATTGCCTATGATATGGCTTGTTTTGATATGCTGATATTGGAATTGGAATTGTGTGACCCCCCATTATTGAATGCGAAATTTACATGGTCAAATTTGAGGGCGATACCCATTTGCAGCATATTAGATAGATTCTTGTTTTTGGGAGGGTGGGTGGCGACGAGGGAGACATGTAGCATGTGTTGTTCAACACCTTTCGTTAGCCCAGAAGAAGCAAGATGACTCTCAACAATATAAAATAATCAAGACATAAAAAACACCATTCAAAGTAAAATGTGCCATGTGATCACGGGAAGTGACAGTAGTGAGAGAGAGGTTTTACAAAGCTTTGGTGGAGACATTCCATTGCCTTACAAAATCTTATGAATCAAGAAGGCTGATGAAAAACAAGTGCAAGATGTTTGCAGGGGTTTCTTAGTCAATCATGGTGGGGATATAGTTATTTGTCATATCCTATTGGGGAGGTCACGACACTACAATGTTAATGCCACTTACATGGGTTGTAAATCATGGCAGTACCTCATATATTGATGGTTCAGTGAGTAGATTGTTTTCATAACACAAGCTCGACTGTTTGACAGAAATTCAAAAGAAACATAAACCGGTTTCACCAACATGATAGGTTCAGCTTTTTTTATCGAAGTCAATGAACAAGGTTATGCGGTAACATTACTAGTTTTTCTTTATTATATAAGAAACGATATTTTATTAAATATTAAAAGACTTTTAAATACAGAAAGCGGACTAGTGGTCCACTATCAACAAAATGCTGGACAATATCCTAACCAAATCAAGGTAACATTACTAGTCAAAGATGCTATAATCGAAATTCCAAACATGACAAAAGGACAAGCCGAGATATTATCAAAATCACCAACATTAAAGCTTCAGTGTCATAGCTTGAGTGAAGGAATCAGGTTCTATGGTAACATTGAAGGTCAATTTGATACTATTATTAAAATCCCTCCCCAAGCTCAAGAAGTACAATCTCATTTTTTTTATTTATCTCCCAATAAGATTACATAACGAGGTATCTTCCATGCAAAACATTAAACACCTCATTGACCTAGAACATAGGGCATGCTTGCCCAATAGGTGACATTATTGCACGAGCCCAACTGAGAATGTAGAGTCGCAAAATCAAGTCCACGAGTTACTTGATAAGGTTTAATTACAAAGAGCTGAACGCCTTGTGTGTGACGCAACACAAGATTAATATTTAGAGCAGGACTTGTCTGTGACGCAACACGAGATTAATATTTTCCCGGTCGTATTATGAGTTTTCATTATTTTATAGAAATTTTAAGTTGCTTAAGTGCATTAGAACTTTCGTGTGTGTCTTAACTAACTTAGGACCAAAAAATTGGATATTTCGAGTTCTTAAGATGATTGATGATAACGCTCACTAAAATTGATCTTCCAAGTGACGTGAATATTTCCATTACTTTCAACGTCTCAAATATCTTTGAATACTTTCCACCAGACTAGTTTTTCTTGCACCAACCAAACTCGAGGACGAGTTTTGTTCGAGACGAGGAGATAGATATACAAAAGTTTAATTTATTTCCCATTTATATTATGTCTATTTGCTATTTTATACATTTTATAAAC
Organism: Primulina eburnea; assembly: GCF_022965805.1. Taxonomy (NCBI): domain Eukaryota; kingdom Viridiplantae; phylum Streptophyta; class Magnoliopsida; order Lamiales; family Gesneriaceae; genus Primulina; species Primulina eburnea. The sequence goes on from NC_133116.1 coordinate 9,204,491, forward strand.
AGTCCAAGTGCATTAGAATTAAATATTTACCATGGAATTTATTAACGTGTGAAATTTGATGTTGAGTTCGATTGATTTATATTTGAGTATCTATTTTTTATTATTTCTAATTATTCGTTTGATTGTTGGACTGATCAACTAGTTTTGATTCATATAATCTACAATTGAGTTATATATTGAATCCATAATTGTTAAATCCCTCTAATTTTTGAAACAACCAATATTGATAATTTCTACTATTAAATTTATTAATTCACAAAAAAAAATTGACTAAATTAAATGCAAATGCTTGTATTTGTTCATTTAGATTCATTATTCTTGCTAATTTTAAATGTTACCGTTAAATTAAATCTTTATCACTTGTATGATATTGTTAAATCGATAAAGGTTAATTAGAGTGCATGTTTCTATTTAACTAAAAATAAAGCAAGATAGAATTTGAATTTCCCAATGATGAATATTAAAATATAAATTCGATAATCAAGTTAATAAATTACAATGGAAGAGTAAACCAAAACTAAGATTAGCTTTAACTAGTTGTTTTATAAATGCAATTTTGATTGCATGCTAATTTGTTTATTTCTTAAAATCTAATTTTTATTTTCTTGATAGGATTTATTTTTTTTGCTAAAAAACCCCTTGTTTTATTTCTATTGTTTTAAATTTTAGCACAATAAAATTTGATGTTCCTTACGGAATCGATCCATACTCATACTACTACATAGATATTAAATTTGGTGTTAACTTTTAATTTGGGTGGGATATGACTAATCGCTCTGATAAAAAACAGCAAAAAAAATTGGACCTTTCAAAATTTTCAAGAATACTGGTTAACGCCTACAATTTTGAATTTCTAACTAACATGAATATCTCCAACACTTTCAATGTTACCGATATCTCTTAGTACTTTCCACCAAAAGAGTTTTTTATTTAAAAAGAGGAGATTAATGAAACACACATTAACAAGTTTCCAATTCATATTATTAGTTTTATATATGTTATTGTCAAAAATTATTTCTTTAAGTTACATGATTGCATTAGAACTAGAAACCTAATTGCTTTATAACTATTCTCAGAATTATCTAATTGCACTGGAGTCATTCTTGGTATTCCATTTAAGTCTCTAGTTTGTATCCAAATGACCATTCAATCCTAACTATTATTTTAGGATCAATGCTAACCTTTTACTTACAATTTAAGTTCTTCATTTTTTCATTGAAACACGTTCTATTTGGCCACCTGCATATAGCAAACAATTATATTGAGTATCTTCAAGATAGAAAAGTTACCACTCTTCCCAATTTCCGTAAGTTGGGATCTCTTCTCATCGGGCCAAAACCAAGAATTCTCGGAATCTTCTTCTTTACATATCGAATTACATGAAACACCACATATCCATATATAAAGGCTCTAATTAAAAACCAAAAATACCACTGGAACTCGTCTGTTTTCCTTAATCTAAAGTTTGTTTCAGCCTCAGATTGCCATGTCAAATACCAGGTTGAGCCAACTGATATATCAGAATACTCTGGCCAAGCCATACCTAACTGCATCCTCAACTGTATGAAAAAGGTAAGAATGCATTCATAAAAATTAAGGACATGGTAAATCGGCTAAAAGAGTCATTCTGCGTGGAATGAAATGGAAAGGCAGATCAACCAGATGTTTATTTGAGTTTGGTATGACAGTTGCCACAATGATAAGGAGGAATTACCTGATAAGGGATAATAAACTCCAAAACAGGGAAAACAATTGTCATCATTATGTCATCGTTGATATTTCCTATTTTTTCAAGGGTCCATTTCCTTGCATTTGAAACAATGTTGCTACTCCACAATCCAGTAAAGCACAGACGGCACATTGTCAATATTAAGAGAAATTGTTGGCTCAAATCTAACTCTGAAAGAGGAATCCACATCAGCTGAACTGCAGTTGGAATCCCAGCCGCAATCATTCTCAAATACAATGCATCAAAACCCCCAAAATCTTCAAACAGCATTTCAAATTCCTGTCGAACACTTAATAACATGATAAGACTCAAAAGAAATCACTTAAGGAAAATCAATTGTGGAAGGAATGAAAACAATAGTAAAGTACCAACTTTGATGTCTACGAAAAATTCCTTGTCATTCCCCTTAAGTGTGATATACATGGCAGACCAATCATGCCTTATTCGAGCACCCTCCACAAGTTTTTTGGATACAGCATAAGGAACAGCTACTGGATCCAATTCCCACCTATTCCATTGCTCGTTAAACCAACTCCTAGATGTCACTCTATCCCGATCCAAAAGAATGCGTTCCTAAAATTGATATGTCACAAATCAGGTAAGGAATAAGAAAATTCACATGATGTCATATACAAGATAAAAATTTGGAAAATATGTACAGAAAAGCATTGGAAGTTAATTAAGGACGGTTTAAACTCCCCCACGGTTTTTAACTGATTGGTCTGCAAAGATTAACCAGTCTTTCATCACATAATACCATATTGCAAATGCCATCAACTTCACATTGCAAACATCAACCCCAGAACCAAATACCATATTTTGGGTGCCTTGAAATTTCTCCCCCAATTCTTTCAAAATAGGGAAGAAAGATTAATCCAGAAGACAGTCAAATACGATGGTTGATTGGTCTCGAACAAAAGAAAAGAATCAAGACGATTTTCACTCAACCATCAGTTGTGGCGAGCTAGGTGACCTGTAGCTCGCGACATAGTCACCTAGCTCGCGACATAACTACTTGCTTATTTCTCTTTGAAGAGAGCTACATATTTGGTTCATTTGCATAGTTAAGCCATGTAGCACATCAAATGTTGGATAAAGGTATGAAGGACTTGGTTTGTGTTAACCATTTCTACAAAGTACATACATATTTCAAATGACCACAAGTGAATTGTTGCTAGTCTAGCTTGCAGACCCTACTTCGATGAGCATGAGGCGGAAACCAATGTAATGACAACTGCTTCTGAAGTAATATCATTGCACACAATCTGATCCAGAATCAACGAGATACATTACAAAATACAGTTTTTTGTTGAAATCCACACAAACAGGTTACTAACAAAACAAAGAGGTTACTCGCAAAAACAAATAATGAAAATAATTACTTTCTTCAAACGTTTACCGCCATGCTTACACTGATTCAATGAGATTTTTTTGGTACATTACAAAACTTTTGTGCAATTTTGCACAACTTTTTTTAGGTAACTAAACTTTATTATTATAATAGATGTGTTACAATAGAAGCGGATGAGTAATCCGCAAAATGACTGAGTGTTTAAATCGAGAAAACACTACCGCATTATCAGGGTCCGTGGATGACGTCTGGGAGAAGATCAAATTCAAAGTTGCAAATTGGACGAATAAGCTGACAAAGTTTAATCATTTATGGAGCCGGTTCAATAAGTGACGGTGGAACTCAATCACATGTCACACTCCCATATTCTTCTCTTCAGATAACGATCCACAAATTGAATGAAAAATTATCTGGAGTGGGCACAGTCAGTCCGACTTGCGATTGATTGAAAAGGAAAGCTAGGATTCGTGAACGGCGAAGTGAAAGCCCCGGCTTCGACTGACCCAAGATACAAGCAGTGGCGTTCCGAGAATTCATTGGTCACGACATGGTTGATCAACTTGATGGAGCCAGCAATCGATAAACCATTCATATTTTTACCCACGGCTCGGGAGGTTTGGAAGGCGGTCCGAGAAACCTACTCCGATTCTGAAAACTACTCTCAATTGTACGAGTTAAATACTCAGGTATGGCAGATGCAACTAACAAAGATGTCACAACTTACAATAACAAGTTCATAGTTCTAAACTTCTATAGCAGGAATTGGACCTCCTTGATGTAGATGAGTGGGAGAGTAGCAAGGATTGTACCCGCTACAAGGCAAAACTAGACAGACATAGGATGTTTGCCTTCCTTTCGAGGATTAAACAAGGATCTGGATGAGGTTAGAGGACGTGTACTTGGGCGAAAACCTCTACCCAACCTTCGGGAGGTGTTTTCCGAGGTCCGACGTGAAGAAACTCGACACCAAGTGATGTTGGAACATTCGGAACACACCATGGAGTATGAAGGTTCGGCCCTTGTAAGTCGAGAGACGGGGTCTTATGGGAGACAATTTTGCGAAAAGTGCAAAAAACCATGGCACACTATAGAAATATGCTGGAAAATACATGGGAAACCAGCACATCTTAGGAAAAAAATTGGCACCAACAGATCGAATACTGGTGGTCGAGCTCTTCAAGTAGGTGGTGAAGATTCTGGACTGCCCTCTACCTCCTCAGCTTCTCTTCCCTTCACCAAGGATCAGTTAGAGCAACTATTCCAATTGTTTGATTCTAGACGTGATAAATCCAAACTCTCATGTTCCTTGGCCCAAACAGGTATTTATCCTTGTGCAAATATTGCTAATTCGACCACTTACAGTGTCTGGATTCTAGATTCCTGATCAACATATCATATGACAGGTTCATCGCAAGTGTTCTCCTTATATATTACGTGTGCAGGAAACCAAAACGTTAAACTTGCTAATGGCTCTGGTGCAAAGAAAAGAACCATTGTTATTTCCTCGTCTTTGATTCTTACAAATGTGTTACATGTCCCCCCTCTATCATACAATCTCTTGTCAATCAGCAAACTCACCATTAATCTTACGTATCGAGTCATATTTTTGTCCTCTCATTGTGAATTTCAGGACCTGGCCTCGGAGAAGATGATTGGCAATGCTAAACAGGATGGTGGTCCCTATTTTCTTACTGCCAACTCCTTCCTTGGCAGACATGATCCAGCCAAGTGTCTCACTTCTGTTCCCCACTCAAATGTCGATGATATTTTCTTATGGCATAGTCGGTCAAGTCATCCGAACTTTATTTATTTAAAGAAAATGTTTCCCAAGTTGTTTATCAATAAAAATATTTCTACGCATTGTGAATTCTGTGAGTTGGTATAACATCATCGAGCTACTTTTTTATCTCAACCTTATAAAAATCAACGTCATTTACAATGATTCATTGACGTGTTTGTGTCCTTTATTGATGATCATTCACGTCTGATTTGGGTTTTTCTTTTGAAAGAGAAGTTTGATGTAGCAGTCACATTTCAAATTTTTTCCCAAATGATTCAGACTCAATTCCACACTAGGATCAAAAAATTTCGGAGTGATAATGGGCAGGAATACTTTAACAATACACTTGGCAAGTTTTTCCAAGAACAAGGGATCATTCACCAAAGCTCATGTCCCCATAAACCTCAATAAAATGGTGTGACTGAACAAAAAACAGACATCTCCTTGAAGTTGCTCGAGCAATTAGTTTTGAAACCAAAATGCCTAAGTATCTTTGGGGAGAAGCTCAGAAGCAGTTCTAACAACCAAATATTTAGTAAATAGACAACCATCTAGGATTTTGAATTTTCAATCCCCTGTAAATATTTTCCAAAAAAGTTTTCCCAGTGCACGCCTTCTCACTAAAATACCTCTAAATATATTTGACAGTCTAGCATTTGTTCATAATTTTGATCCTGGTATCTCAAAACTAGATCCAAAGGCACAAAAATTTATATTTGTTGGGTATCCTGCAAACAAACAGGGGTACAAGTGCTTTGACCCTGTTACCAAAAAAAATTATCTCCATGGATGTAACATTCGTTGATGCCAAGTCCTACTACGCAGCGCATCTTCAGAGGGAGTCTAAAGATAATGAAGATGATGACCACTCAACCGAGCCTGACTTTGATATAGAACTAGGAAACTATGAAATTTCAAATTTTAATCAATCCGACATAACAGCGAAGACGAGTGAGAAACAGTTTAAAGGATTGGTTTATAAAAGGAAGAAGGATGCAAAGAAAAGTGGAGACCCTGTCATTCAACAATGCCATAAGTCAACTCGTGGACTGGATCTTGAAACTCAGAATGATGCCTTGACTACTCCTGAAAACAACATTGATCTTCTCATTGCCCTGAGAAAAGGTACCTGATCATGCACAAACACCCAATTTCAAACTTTGTATCTTATAAAAAACTGTCACCCTCCTATTGTTTATTTGTCGCTCAGTTAGATGTCATCAACATTCCTAAGAATGTACAGGAAGCTCTAGAAATCCCTGAATGGAAAGAGGCGATTTATGAAGAGATGAGAGCTCTGGAAAAAAACTCTACTTGGGAGATGGCTAACCTAACAAGTGGAAAATCTATTATAGGGTGTAAGTGGGTATTTTCCCCAAAATGCAACTCTGATGGATCTCTGGAACGGTATAAAGCATGGTTGGTTGCCAAAGGCTTCACCCAAACATATGAGGTTGACTACACAGAAACTTTCTCTCCAGCGGCGAAACTCAATACAGTTCGAGTCATTCTCTCTGTTGCTGCTAATCTTGATTGTCCACTAAATCAGCTGGACGTGAAGAATGCCTTTCTAAATGCTGATCTAGAAGAGAAGTGTACATGGAACCACCACCTGTATTTACTGATCAATTTAGACAAAAAGTGTGCAAGCTAAAGAAATCACTCTATGGACTGAAACAATCTCCCAGAGCATGGTTCGCAAGGTTCATAAAGTTTGTGAGAAGCCAAGGCAGCTTTCAAGGACAATCGGATCATACCCACTTCACAAAAAGTTCCAATAGTGGAAAGATTTCGGTGTTAATTGTCTATGTTGATGATATAATATTGACATGTGATGATATAGAAGAAACAAACAGGTTAAAGAAAAGCTTGGCAAGAGAGTTTGAAATGAAGGACCTGGGGCAGTTGAGGTATTTCCTTGGAATGGAGGTAGCAAGGTCCAAAAGGAAAATCACGGTGTCTCAAAGAAAATACATTCTTGACCTCCTGAAGGAGACAGGGATGAGTGGATGCAAACCATCAGATACACCCATAGAAGCCAATAAAAAGCTAGGAGATATCAACAATGGCCTTGCAGTGGATACAAGAAGATATCAAAGACTGGTCGGGAGATTGATTTATCTATCGCACACGCCCCTGGACATTGCCTTCGCAGTAAGAGAATTATTTCTCCTTATATTGTCTGTCATATTGTTCTATAAAAAATTATAATTGAAATAATTGTTTAACCATTCTACATCATATAACAATCCGAGAACCAAATTTAGGTCACTAAAATATTGCTAGCTACTCAAGTTTAGCCATTCCCCTACTTGCAAATACTACATTAACTTCAGGAATTGAACTCAAGGTCTTGACTTGGACAACTTTTTAGGCTGACGAGTTGCCTATGTATTAAATAGCTAATGACAATGGGTCAACTCAAAAGTTTTGAATTGCAGAAAAGCCTAAGAGCTACTTTTCTATTATTGTGCTATACAAATAGCTAAACGGGACATAAGCTTAACTACTGCTCATACAGGCTGAATATAGATATACATTATATATAATCTGTTCGAAATATATAAATTTTGAATAAAATTTTATTTTGGCTCGAAAACTATCATCGACGTATAAATATTATTGATGTTCTAGAACAAATATATTCATTAAAAAAAGTAACAAACACTAAAGTTTTTACTCAATACAACAACATTACTAAAACATACAATTTTTCGGCGTTGTATTTTTGTAATATCATGTTAAAATACCATGACAAATAATGAAATGTTATTTTCATGTGTTGATAGCATAATATATGAGCATGTAAACATGCAATTTAAGTTTGGTTTGTAGATAGATACAACACTAGAAATTGCATTATCGTATGAATTGGAACAATATCACACTTTTTCAATTCAGAATAAGATTCTAAGGTCTATGACATTGAGAGGGAGAGATTAATTGATCACCTACATAACATGTGATAAACAACTTTTATTGATCATATGCCATATTATCATTTATATTGAAAAAGAGACCACTTCTAGAAGCTGCATGAACGTTTATTGAATCACAGGCATTTTTTTACTGTGGACAAGTAAAAACACTTAAATTGAACTTAAAATTCCAGTTATCCAAGGAAAATTTTCAGAAAACCTTACCTGTCTTTCAGCCACATACTTTTTACCTAAATCAGGGTCCTCCAATAAATTTCTTTTTAGGTTAGTCTTAACATCATCTCTCCATTTCTTCCAACCGCTAAGTAAATGGAGGCCTACTGCTTTTGGAACTATCACCTCCTTCCTTCCAAACATCCACTTCAACTCAATATCGGGAAAACCCTTGACAATCTCATCTGCGGGTGTTATTGCAATAAAACGTCTTTCTATACCATGTTTCTTCATAGTCTTTTTGATGTGATCTTCGAGGCTCTTTTGCATCTCCTTTGAATCTCTAAGCACTTGCTGAATCCGAAGAGCAAAATCAGTCGCATCTTGATACGAAAGAGAACCCCTCTCCTCATTAATCAGAACACTGGGTAAAATTATTTGCTCTTTTAACTGCCTATGTGCATGTTGCAATTCTTTCTGAATCTCACCTTTAGAGAGCTTCGTAACTGGGGCTGCCGAAGAACTGTGAACTCAAGATACCAAAAGAAGAATAAGATGCAACAGTTGGATCAGACCCTAACTACTAGAAATGCAATTGTAAACTATCACTCCTATGAAGATTTTGAAACTGTAAACAGCAACAATTACACTTAATATGAAAATATTGTTCCTGAAAACTACCAAGGGGAGAGGCCATAGAAGTTTCTATGATTAAAAAATTACTTATACCAAGCCGTGTGGTAGGCATGCCCAAGCACAGGTACAGAAAAAAGCTTATTTGTTGCTAAAATGTATGGTCTCAAAAAGGTAGATTTACAAGAAAGTCAATTCATATCATTGGAGCTACCAACGTGCTTAACAATATAAAAATAAGCTGTTTAAAGTTTCTTCTTCCATTGAAGACCTGGGACTGATGAGATACAAGATTGCTAGCCTCAGACTCAATGCAGTAGCTACGTATTATAATTCACTCCACGCTGATTTGTAAACATTTTTAAACTGAAAAATGCAACAATTCTTCCAAGATGTGATTGAAATCCATGTTCTAACTTCTAATTGTTTTCGCACTTTAGCAATGTCCTACTTGTAATCAGGGGAGTAGCCAGAAGTTCTTCAACTAGTGGAGAAAATTTGTTTCGATGAGGCGTCTTGTTGAGTTACATAACAAAAAAAAATTGTTCTATGGTTGCTATATAAATGGGAAGGGTGGGAAAACTACCGGGATCGAGACCCTAATAAAACCAAATATGTGTAAAAATATGGAGAATTTTGTTAAAGTTAAAAGATAACAAGTTAACAACAAATATTCAATCAAAATCCTCTGATATCAATGGATGCTTTGATGATTTACTTTATGTTTCAGTATTTTGTACAGATCACCAATATATAAAAGACATGCAAACCAACATCTTAACAATCACACAGTAACATGGACGATCATTTTCTTAGTAAATTTCATGAAACACCATCATTACACTTTATTAGTTTAAAGCAATTCACGGTTTACCTCTGAGTGGCACGCTTCCTCATATCCCTCATAAAGCCCTCTACCAATGCCTCACACTCTCTCTCAATAAACAAGAGCTCCCTCACACCAATGCTTAGGGCCATGGTTTCCTTCCCTGATATCAAATCCTCGATCTCATCGATCCTTTCCCCTATGCTAATGTACTCTTTTTCCCAACTCATCCTTTCCTCCCTCAACTTCTGAATACTTACGCCACCACCTTTGGCTTTCCTTAACAAACTCTCTTCCTCCCTCTTCGCCTTAAATAATTTCTCCACGATTTCCTCGGACCGGTTCATCAGCTGATCCTTTTCCCCTTTCAAAACTTTCAACTTCGCATTAAGATCATTCATTATCTCTTCTTGCAACGTCCTCTTAGTAGCTTTAACACCCTTTAAGCTCTCCTTAACTTTCGTGGAAGAATGCTCATTTTCTGATTTTTTCGCCTCGTCTATCATCTTGAGCAGCCTACCCACATCTTCCAACAACCTCCTAGTAAAATTCGAGTACTCGTGACCCTTTTCTTCCTTCTCTTTCAGCAACAATAATTCACTCGCAGCAGGTGAAGAGACAGCGGCAAAAGCTGGTTTCTGAAACCCAAAAACAGGACAGAAAAATCCCAGAACAACACATAACAACGCATAAGCAATTGGTTTGGCAACGTCGATCCCATTCTGTTCATTTTTATCAAGTTTTGTACAACTAGATGGGATTTTCAGCTGTCGGCCATTGCTGCCAACCATATAACAACTAACAACAGATGACTGAACATATCTAAGCGGAACAGCGTGCGTGGTGATTGGAAACGGCCGGAATCTAAACGAGTGACTTCTGAAGCGAATGATTTTGGGATATAGCCTAGCGGAGCCATGGATTTCAAAGCAGAATAGAGGATTCTGAAGTGGTGAAGTGAGAGCATTCGGATTCATGAGTGCATTTGGTAAGTGAGAGCAGCAAATCGCGAACTCCGCCTTTGCTCAAAGAGATAAGCCCCCGCTCGGATTACTGGGGTTTTAGACCCAGTTCCAAAATCATCCGCCTTTTAAATAAAAAAATTTTAAAAAAAAAAAAGTTTCCAAAAATTGTAATTATGATTATGTAAAAATAATATTTTGAACATATTTTTATTAAAATTTGCATATGTTACAAAAAAATTTCTTTATAACAAAAATAATACTCTTTATTATAATAAAAAATCATATTTTTCATGTAGGGTCGTGAAGTTGGGTCGTGAACATATTTTTATTAAAATTTGCATATGTTACAAAAAAATTTCTTCATAACAAAAATAATACTCTTTATTATAATAAAAAATCATATAATAAAAAATCATATTTTGAAGGGTCGTGAAGTTGGGTCGTGAAGTCGTGCTTCACGACGACTTCACTCCCCATCGGTCATGAGGAGGGTGATGCTTCACTCTCCATGGGTCGTGAAAGCCGTGCTTCACGACCCATGGGCTTTCACTACCCACCCGGGGTCGTGACGTGAAGACTTCACGACCACGACCCAGGGTGAAGCTTCACCAAGCTCCCTGGGTCGTGTCTTCTGGGTCGTGCTTCACGACCCCGGGTGAAGGGGTCACGACCCAAGGTGAAGAGCACCTTGGCTCGGGACACAAACACGACCCACCTCGACCTAATTTAAAATGAACAAAACGGTTTAATTTTAAATTTTTACAATTACTAACCTTTTTGTTTGTTTTATTTTAAATTTTTACAACTAATAATCTTTTTGTTTGATTTACTTCCCCGCTAAACTTGGAAGGAATCAATTCTTTGAATAAAAGTTAACTTCAGGATCAAGATATGTTGAAATCTATAAGAAGGTTGTATCATTTTTAAATGAGAAAGAGATAGAATATTTGGTACATTATACTCAATTTGGTAATTTAATTTTATGTGCTAAGGATTATAACAATTCCAATCAATTGTTATGGTTTTTGATTAGTAGGCAAAGTTATGACAGTGGAAGTGATGAATTTTTTATGATATATCTGGGGACCCGGACGCTAATCAAGTTCTTAATCATGTTTGGGACTAATTAATCAATTATAAAACAGGGTCTAAATTTATTTATTTATTTATTTTTTTTTTATACAAAGCGGAAACGTAATGTAGTTTACTCAAATTACATATTAAACATGAACATACATCTCAGTATAAAAGTACCAGTCCTGTACAACATACATTTATTCAACTAGGGTTTAACAACTAATATCAAGTGTCTAACCCTATCTCTAAACCAAGTCCGGAATCACCACGCTAAACTCGTCTTCTCTCATCCTCTTCTTGACCCTGATCCAGCCCCACCTGTTGTCATGCACACATACAAAACAAGACAACAGCCGGATAACTCCGGTGAGATATAAATATCCCAGTATAAACAATGTAAACATGCAATCATATAAAAACATATATAAAAGCATATAATTAACATTCATAACATGTATCAAATCAGAAACATAAATCAATAACAAATAATGAATCACACTCAGACTCAAACAACGCGTCGTCTCAGATTACGTTAATCATCTCAGATTACGTTAATCAAATTCTTGGGCATTACAGTAAACGACCTTTACGATTTTCATTGTTTGTTAAGTGGCCTAAATTGTTCAAACTTTTATCCTATAATACTTGAAGAAGATGAATTTAGGGAGAGACATTTTGGTGGAAGTTACTGTATACGTGTGGGGGATTTGATAGATAGAATTGATGAATATGATAATGATTTAAGAGAAGAAATAGACATTAGGAAAGTGAAATTGGCCTGTCTTTTGTTCGTGGTAGGTCTATTAGGCAGATAAAGAATAAATAAAAAGATATCGTGGATTTATAATGGATTAGATTAATAAATAACTTTGATAGTTTTATAAACTATCCCTGGGGTAGAATAGCTTTCGAAGAAGTAATTTTAGGACTTACAAAAGATCTTGAAACTAAGTTCAGAAGCTATGAAAATTTGGTAGCATGCCGTGGGAATGATCCAAATTTCAGCGGGTTCGGTAGCTTCCATATAAGTGGATTTATTCATCCTTTACAGTAATTAAATATTGTTCATTAAATGAAATATCCTTGTTATTTTATATCATACTAATAATGTGTTTATTTTTCTGTGCTAGATTTTGTCTTATGAATATTTTCCAGCAATTGCTGAAGTGTTCGCCAGACATCGAGAAGGTCTCAATGTACCGATACCTCGGTTGTGTCATTGGTTGACTAGAAAATAGAGTAAAAATCATTCTCCTTCCATGGATGATGTGAACAAAGCATTAAAAAATGTATATAACAAAGTAAATACAAAAAAATCATTTTATTTATTTTTCGTATTATCTAATATATTTTTTGTTAACCGTTAACTAATTTCATGTTTATTGTTAATGATTAATATAGGATATTTTGGAGATGCTCATTCCCACCACAGAGGAGCTGGCGTCTGTACATTATATGACTGGCAATTTTGTTGATTCTAATAATGTGATAATCAATCGCATTATGGATATAATTTGCCAAGGTATCAAAGTAGTTTGCAATCAAGATCTATTGAGCGACCTAGAGGATGAAGTGGTGTATAGACAGAGACTGAGGATCGACCGTTTCTCTAGCCATTCACATATACATACTCCAGATCATCTCGAGATAAAGTCAGAAAATCTTCTCGGCCATCTCATAGTCCTTCACACATGAATCAGCTGTCTCCTCCATTGACTCACATGAGACATACATCTATGCATAGAAATCATATATATATTGCAGATATGTATGAACGTTGTTTCACAAGTTTGGAGGATAAAGTTGGGACGATACTAAAGGACCAAGCCGATATCATATATCAATTGAAAAATATGCATGACGATATCTCGAGTTTGAAGGATATAATTGGGAGATTGCCTTCAATGAATGTCAATGTTGGTAAATTTTATCAATATTTATATGATTTTTAATTTTGAGTATGAAAAATGACAAATTGTATATATTATTCTCTCAGATTAAGGCGAGACATCAAGGCATAGATTTGAAGATATTCCATTTATGAGAGCAGATGAGGTGGTTCCAAATATTCGACTTGTGAGCGATCCGTCTTTGACTTGAGCTTTTGAAAAAACTCCGGGCCATAAGTTAAGAATGTTCACAGTGGAGGAAGAGCCTATGACAGACAAGGAAATGCGTCATCTTGTTATGAATGATATGATGTCTTTGACTTTTGATAAAAGAGCTAGAATGTTCGCCAATAGATCGTGGCAATGAGTAAGTGCTGAGATTAATTCTTGTATGGAAAATACGAGGATATATGGGATGTGTTCATACTAAGATATCTCGTGGTTCGTGTATTGAGGACACCTGCTTCTTGGCTGACCGAGACCGTAAGTTTTTTCTTATTTTGTTTTTTATGTTGAGTTAGTAATTAACATATTTCACTTTATCACTTTCAGCATATTCAAGAATGTTGTCAAGGGTTGCTCCAAATACAAAGGACGTACTCACATTTAATGTCACATGAGGTGTCATTGATGGATGTCGATTTTCATCAGCTGGTTTCGGGTGCTTTCAATGAGGGCGGAGAGAATAATATAGAATGTTTTATGCCCTATGTGAGAGCAAAAATTGGTGAGTGTCCGGCTATTCCATGAAACAAAGCCAAAAAAATTTTGATATCCTTTCATCTTCCCGGGCATTGGGTTTTGTTGAAAGGTTTTGCCTAGCCGTAAGAATATCACAATCCTGGATTCAGAACGCAACGTAGATAGGTTAGGCAAGACATTGCTTAAACTTATTAACCATTTGTCCCTTATGGTGTTGATGCTTCAGAAAAATGGACTATAGTTAGGCCAGAAAATTTTCCTATTCAAAAGACCAGGTTAAAATTTTTTATTTTAAAATTATTATTTCATTATTGTTTAATGTATATCAATGTATATTTAATGTTTGTTTTTCCATTGCAACTGTGAATGTGGAGCATACTGTTTAGCGGCAGCAGCTTATACCATGTTTAGGGAAAATGCCTATCAACTTAACGATGAGAAGATTAAAGAATTTAGGCATTATTGTTGTTGTTGTATTTGAGATAAATTTTGGTCGTTGGATTAAAACATTTATGTGATGTTAGATCTAAATTTATTGTGGCGATGAAAATAAAAACCAGTAGATCACTCGTTAAAACAACAGATAACTAAAAAGCAGAATCAATAGCGTAGAAAATCAGAAGAAGTACCTAAACGAATATAGAATCAGAAGCAGAAGAAACGACTTTATTAAACTCGACATTTGAACTTTATCAGCTTTAAATGTTACCGTTACTTTTTTTTAGTACAAGTATTAATTGCAGCATTAATCACTGTACGAATTCATTTAATTCACTTTGCCGATTTTAGTATAAAACATGACTGATTATTTTATAGCTTTTCTGCAGGAACCTATTTCGGTAATAAAGCTGATTCTATCAGAAGTCAGAAGACAGTTTCTGATTATAGACGTTGAACTCAGTCACCTATATATATGGAACAAACCCATATAGAAGACAGTGCGACATATCTCTCAAAATCAATCTGTATTTTCACGAAACGAGAAAACCGCGAATCCTTGATATCTTCGAGTTCAACATAAAGAAAAGTAGCACACGCTTCATAGCGAATATCAGATCTATTGAGATCATTTTGTGCTACTGTTTCTTACACTCCTCATAATTATTCACTGCACTCATATTTTATCAAGAAGAGTTTGTAATCTGAAAAGAGTCTTTTCAGAACTTTTTTGTATCGTATTTTCACTATGTTGAGTAACTAAGAGTTTTAGTAAGCAAAGGGTAAACCATGCTGAAGTGGGTGTGTACAAGAGTTGTACTGTAAAATCCAAAGTCTTTTAGTGATACCTTCTGAAAGAAGGGGACATGTAGAAGACTTTATCTTAGAACTTCCATAAACAACTGTTGTCTACTGATATTACTATTTTCATTCACTCCATCAGATTGTTTCCGCACTTAATATTGTAATCTGTTGGAAGTATTCACGACAAGATAAGCTATTATCCCTAACAGGATTTTAGCACCTTCTTTATCCGAGAAATAAAAGAAGAAATTGGAGAAGAGTTCATTCACCCCCCCTCTAAACTCTTCCTCGGTCCCCAACAATTGGTATCAGAGCAGGTTATTCTTGTCCCTGAAAATACATACAGATGGCACACTTCAGCAAGGTTCCCATGTTCTCGAAAGAAGATTTTGATGATTGGAAGATCCGTATGCAAGCTCACTTTGCAGCGCATGATGATGACATGTAGTATGTCATCACAGACGGACCATTAAAGATCTTAAAGCCAAATACAGCTATTGCTGTTACTGAGGGTGCACCTCAAACGGTTGAAAAACTACGAAACGAATGGACTGGCGAAGATAAGAAGAAAGCCAATCTTTATAATGTCGCTAAGGACATTCTTTACAAAACTCTTGATAAGAACACATTCAGCAAAATCAAGATGTGTTCTACTACTAAAGAGATCTGGGAAAAGCTCATTCAGATTAGTGAAGGAAATGAGCAAACAAAAGAAAATAAATTGTCTGTAGCAATGCAGAAGTTTGAAAATTTAAAGATGAAGGCTGGTGAAACTCTAAATGAGTTTGATGAACGTTTTAGTAGCCTAGTCAATGAGCTAGCAGCTCTGGGCAAAGAGCACGGCAATCGAGAAATAGCGCTCAAAGTAATGAGAGCATTACCCAGAGAATGGGACGTAAAAAAATGGCTATGAGAGTCTCTAAAGATCTAAACAAGTTGGAATTACATTACTTGTTTGCTGACTTAAAAGCTTACGAGTTCGAACTAGAAGTAAGAGGTGGAGAAGAGCCCTCAACAAATCTGCCAACCAAGGCCCTTGCTGCTACTACTGCTATTATTTCTACTGCTGCTGCTGCAGTCATTCCACAAGCAGTACCTGTTACCCTTACTGAAAGTACTTCTAAAAAGACTGCTGAAAAAATCAGCAATGAAGCTATGTCCTTATTTGTAAAAAAGTTCTCTAGATTCATGAGAAAGAATCACCGAGCCTACCAAAACCCTAATCGCAACTTCAAGAAAGATTCACCATCTGGTGATATGACATGCTTCAACTGTGGAAAGATTGGTCACTTTAAAGCTGACTGTCCAAAGCCCAAGAAAGATGACTAGAAGAAGAAAGAGTACAAAAGGAATGACAAAAAGTTCAGAAAAGACCGCAAAGCAATGATTGCTGAAGAAAGCAAATCTAAATGGGCGGATTCCAGCTCTGAGTCATCTGACTCAGAAAGTTATTCTAGTGAAAGCGATGCAGAAGAGATTAAATGTCTTATGGCAGATGTTGAATCAAACTCAACATCTGAAGAGGTATTCGACTTCGAATCTGACGAATTTACACGAACTGATTTAATTAAGGCATTACATGACATGGTAAGGGAGTACTCAAGACTTTCTCAATCATTCGAGAAAGTTAAGATTGAAAATCTAAACTTAAGAAATCAAGTCAGTAAGTTCACTTGTTTGCAAGAGAATAGCTGCGATGATTTGAAAGTGGATATGAGTAAGTTGAAAACCGAGAATGAGAAAGTAAAAACAGATTACCAGACATTGAAATCTGAAATCAGAAGCTGTCTGTTCTGGTAAATGCTTGGAATAAGTCTTCTATTTCATTGGAAAATATGAAAGAATTGCAGAAGCAATCTGGAGATAGAAGTGGTCTCGGATTCAGCAATGATGAAAGCACTTCTGAAATCAGTACTCAGCCAGAACTGGATACCAGGAAAACAAAATACATTCGATTTGTTAAATCCAGTGTGACATATGAACCAGAATACCGACTGTTCAAGTTGAAAGAAATATAAATCAGATGAACAGAAGAAAGAATTATGGTCTTGGTTATATTAAACCTAAGGGAAGAGTTTACCAAAGCTCTGGATCCAGTAGAAGATTCAACTCAGGAAGACAACCCTCCATGAAGGTTAAAAACTACCAGTACTATAATTCTAGATCTGTTCAGAAGAGATACATGCTAGAAAATAGGAACAGAAGGGAAGAACAACATTCTGAGATGCATAGAAATAATAGACCCTCTACTGCACACACCTCCTTGGATACCCGAAGTACAAAATCACCAAAAATTGTACAAATGTGGGTTCCTAAGGGACTAATAAGGTTGGACCCAAGTAGATTGGGTACCAAATACTAAAATTTGTGTTTGTAGGAATAGGTAAAGAAAGCTAAAGTAAGCAGCTCCACATGGTATTTGGACAGTGGATGTTCCAGACACATGACTGAACAGAAAAATCTACTTTCAGAAGTAATGAGTTGTACTGGACCAAAAATAACGTTTGGGGATAACTCAAAAGGTAAAACCGTGGGTAAGGGTGAGATTATCCATGGTAACATAACTATCGATGACGTACTACTGGTTGAGAATCTCTGCTATAATTTAATCAGCATTAGTCAACTGTGTGATAATGGTTATTTTGTAATTTTTCAGAAGCACACATGCATAGTTAAAGATTCTGTTGAGTCTACTGTATTAACTGGAAAGAGAGAGGGCAATACCTACAGAGTTTCTTAGAACTTAGATCATGTTAATACTCCTACATGTTTAGTTGCCTCTCTTAGTGAGAAACATTGGCTCTGGCACAAGAGATTGAATCATCTGAATTTCAAATCTATCAATAATCTCAAAAAGCATAATATAGTCGACGGCTTACCTGATATTAATTTTGTTAAGAATCATGTTTGTTCTGCTTGTCAGCTTGGGAAACAGATAAGATCCAGCTTCAAGAACAAAGGCAGCAAATCGACTTCAAGATGTTTGGAATTGCTGCACATGGACTTATTTGGTCCAATCTCTATCATGAGCTTAGGGGGAATGAAATATACCCTTGTTGTTATTGATGATTTTTCTAGATTTACTTGGGTAATATTTCTTGCTGGAAAAGATCAAACAAGTAGCCTCCTGATCAAGCTTCTGAAAAAGATTCAAAATGAAAAATCCTCTTCTATAATTAAAATCAGAAGTGATCGGGGTACTGAGTTCACTAACAAAATTCTTGAGTTGTACTTAGATGAACAGGGGATTCATCATGAATATTCAGCTGCCAGAACGCCTCAACAAAACGGAGTAGCTGAGACGAGAAACAGAACCCGCAAGGAAGCTGATAGAACAATGCTAGCAGATGCAGACATTTCTCAGCGGCTTCTAAGCAGAAGCAATCAACACTGCATGCTATAAGCAAAACAGAAAAATGATCAACAAAAAGCATAACCAGACTCCTTATGAGATATGGAAAGAGAGTAAGCCTAATATATCTTATTTTCATGTATTCGGCTGCAAATGTTTTGTGCTCAATAATGACAAAAACTATTTAACTTCATTTGATTCAAAATCAGATGCTGGACTATTCCTGGGTTACTCTGCTGTGAGCAAAGCTTTCAAAATCTTCAATAATAGAACTCTTACTGTTGAAGAATCTGTTCATGTTGTCTTTGACGAGGACATCCGTGCTCCTAAAATATCTAATATGTCAAATTTGAGTAACAGGTTAGACAAAATTCACTTGGAAATGGATAGTGAAGATGATGCAGAAGCTAGTATAAAAGACGTTCAAAATCTAAAACCAAATATTCCATTAGCAGAACCAGAAGTACAAATATTAAACATACCAGTACCAGCAGCTGATAATCCAGGACCTACTACTGGTTCAGATGAGATCAATCCAAATATATCAAATCAGGAAGAAATTCCTTTAAACCCTTTTATTTGAAGAAAATCTCATCCTCCCTCTTTGGTTATTGGAAATCCAGCAGCGCCTTTGAGAACCAGAAGGAAAATGATTAATGAATATATGCACGCTGCTTTCATTTCTCATGATGAACCAAAGAAAATTGAAGAAGCCCTTCTGGATCCTAGTTGAATTGAAGCTATGCAAGAAGAGCTGAATCAATTCAAAAGAAACGAAGTTTGGTTTCTAGTACCTAGACCATCTCACCAAGCTGTCATTGGAACCCGGTGGGTATTCAGAAACAAACTAAATGAAGAAGGCACAGTGATAAAAAAAATAAAGAAAGACTGGTGGCTCAAGGCTTTAGACAAGAAGAAGGAATAGACTATGATGAAACCTACGCACCAGTAGCAAGGCTTGAAGCTATTAGAATATTTTTGGCCTTTGCTGCTTTCAAAAATTTCAAAGTCTATCAAATGGACGTGAAGAGTGCTTTTCTTAATGGTCTACTACAAGAAGAGGTCTACGTCGAACAACCTCCAGGTTTTATTGATCATTTCTTACCTCATCATGTATTCAAAATACACAAAGCCTTGTATGGTCTAAAACAAGCACCTAGAGCATGATATGATACTCTATCACAATTTCTTATCAACCATGATTTTACAATTGGGACAATAGACAAAACTCTGTTCACTCTAATAAAAAATAAACATATCCTATTAGTACAGATTTACGTTGACGATATTATTTTTGGGTCAACTAACCCCAAACTATGTGCAAAGTTTGCTAAGTTGATGCATGATCAATTCGAAATGAGCATGATGGGAGAATTAACATTATTCCTAGGATTACAGATCAAACAACTTGATACTGGAATTTTCATAAATCAAGCCAAGTATACTAAGGAGCTTCTGAAAAAGTTTGGTATGGAAGCATGCTCTGCTGCTTCCACTCCAATGAGCTCATCTATCAAACTTGATAAAGATGAAAGTGGAATTCCAGTAGAGGTAACTCAGTATCGTGGTCTTATAAGCTCATTGTTATATCTTACTACCAGTAGACCAGATATTATGTTTGATGTTTGTATTAGTGCGAGATTTCAATCTAACCCTAAACAATCTCATTATATTGCTGCTAAACGTATTTTGAAGTACTTGAAAGGAACTCAAAATGTGGGTTTATGGTATCCTAATGATTCATCGTTCAATCTTATTGGATATTCAGATGCAGATTATGCAGGTTGCAAATTAGACAGGAAAAGCACAAGTTACAGTGCAAAATATCTCTCAAAATCAATATGTATTTTCATGAAACGAGAAAACCACGAATCCTTGATATCTTCGAGTTTAACATAAAGAAAAGTAGCACACGCTTCATAGCAGATATCTGATCTATTGAGATCATTTTGTGCTACTGTTTCTTACACTCTTCATAATTATTCACTGCACTCATATTTTATCAAGAAGAGTTTGTAATCTGAAAAGAGTCTTTTCAGAACTTTGTTGTATCGTAATTTCACTGTGTTGAGTAACTAAGAGTTTTAGTAGGCAAAAGATAAGCCTTGCTGAAGTGGGTGTGTACAAGAGTTGTACTGTAAAATCCAAAGTCTTTTAGTGATACCTTCTGGAAACAGAAGAAGGAGAGACGTAGAAGACTTTATCTTCGATCTTCCATAAACAACTGCTGGCTACTGATATTACTATTTTCATTCACTCCATCAGATTGTTTCCGCACTTAATATTGTAATCTGTTGGAAGTATTCACGACAAGATAAGCTACTATCCCTAACAGGATTTTAGCACCTTCTTTATCCGAGAAGGAAAAGAAGAAATTGGAGAAGAGTTCATTCACCCCCCCTCTAAACTCTTCCTCGATCCCCAACATGTGATACATTATATTGATTTGTAGTTACATTATACTGATTTTTAGTTAATGTATGTGATCCATATATTCAATCTATTTTAAACAATGAAAATTGATTCGATTCATTGGGTCGTGTAGGTATCTATTTTAAACCATGAAATATGAAACCAAT
Source organism: Primulina eburnea (assembly GCF_022965805.1). Lineage (NCBI taxonomy): Eukaryota > Viridiplantae > Streptophyta > Magnoliopsida > Lamiales > Gesneriaceae > Primulina > Primulina eburnea. Next base: position 9,225,708 of record NC_133116.1, read on the forward strand.
TTGCTAAAAGTTTGTGAAAATCTTTTTCCAAGATACAACTACAACTCTTGCTAAAGGTTTTTTGAACAAGGAAGAAGAAAAATATGCAAAATGATATAATGTGTATGTGTTTTTTGATATAACTGATATAATGTGTATGCAAAATGAAATCATCAAACAATGCCAAGGAAATGAAAAAATACGAAAAAATACCAGAAAAATCCGAAGAGACACGAAATCATCAAACAATGCCAAGGAAATGAAAAAATCCGAAGAAACACGAAAAAACGAGAAGGGACGCATGCAGGCGCCCGTGCGCTCTCCCTCGGCAGCGCCTGCCGAGCGCTCTCGGTAGCGCCTCTGCGCGCCGATCCACGCAAAGGTGCGCGCCTGTTACTGGCAGGCACGCGCACCTGCGCGCAGGTGAGCGGGTATTGTTCACCGATAATTTTTTTTTAAAATTAATTATCCAACAATGACTCGACCCAAATTTGGTGGGTCGAGCTTTATGGTCGAAAAGCATACCCATAAACCTAGATGCACGTAATATCCTCGACTCATTTATATACAATAAACATTAATTTCATGTGCTTCTATATGTCATTAAAGTGAATATATAATGAAATTTGTTATGAATTTTTTTAGTTCTATTATTATAAAATTTTTTAAGAATTTTAGTGAAATTATAAAAAATTTTAATGTTTAAATACAATAAACATTAATTTCATATGCTTCGATATACATCAATTAAAGTGAATATGTAATGAATTTTTTTAGTTCTATTATTATAAAAAAAAATTTAAGAATTTTAGTGGAATTATAAAATATGTTAAAATTTTTAGTCGAGTATAAATTCAACCCATATTATTAGAATAAGAGATACATTCTTGTACTTGTTATGAATTTTTTAAATAATATACTTAAATTATAATATATAACTCATATTAAAATGTTTACACAAATAATTTTATATATATATATATATATATTTACATTCTAATCATATATAAAGTGAATTATATATTATAAAATGATCAAAACTCAAAATCTCCTACCCACTTGACCCATCTCGACTCAAACCCTAAACCTGAACAAAACCCTAAACAAAACCCCTAACATTATCACTCGACCCACGCGACCCAAAATTGAAACAATTTACCACACGCGCGATCCAAACTTAAAATCTACCACACAGATTACAATTTTGTCCACTCGACCCACTGACCACCCCTCGAACAAAATTAAAAATTCACCACAAACACATTACATATTAATAAAATCAGATCGATTGTCTTTAAATTCAAACAAATTACATATCATTCAATCCTATCTTCTATCAAATTCTCCTACGTATGGAAATCTGTTTTGTTTTTTCCTTCCAAGTCTTCTCTTGATCACATGTGGCAATACTAACATATCATCAAGTGGCCACTCGTTCTGATTCAGAACATGATAAATTGGCTCAGAATAGGCTAAAGACCATATCATAACAGAATAATACTCTGAGCACAAGGAATAAAAAATAACATCACAAAAGTAACTTGCTGCAATTACATAAGAACAAGGAATCTTGTCAATATCAAATTCTCTACAGGTACATCTCTTCTATTCCAAATCCACAATGTCACTATTTGTAGCACTTCGAACATCGAACTCAAGACGGCCCAGCTCATAAACTTGATATCCCCGAACAATATTAAACCTTTCACACAGAATGGAGAAGATTTGACACTTTCAAACTCAAAAGACGAGTTAAAAACAATTTTGAATAGCACTTTCTTCACTTCGGTCTTGCTTGAAAATCTTTGACCAATAAATAAGCTTGAACCATCGGTAAATGAATATGTATCAGCTTGAACACGAGTCTCAGTATCATGAGCTACACTAATGTGGTTGATGTTAACATCGTTGTCATCCACATGTACCACATATATATCATCCACGTCATTTTCTGTACTTCTCACATCATTCTCTTGCATATTTTCAGTTGATGTATTTATATCTTATAATACATCATTATTGGTACAATGGTCATTTGAGACAAGAGTTCTATCAAAATAGTGATCGTACATATTTGTTTCATCATCGACATACTCATCATCCAAATGAGTCAAATATAAATCCGGTGACATTATATTTTCACTTTCAACAATATCAAGAGAAACAACACTTAGTTCAAATTCAACATGAAGTACTGGTCTTTCTTTTGCACATACAAAATATAAGCATGTTCTCAAATCATTATCTTCCTCAATATAAATTGGACGAATATTGCAATGTTTCACCTCCGGAAGATAACTTAATTTCAATTTTTCTGTACCACCTAGATTCATAATTCTGAATATCTTACTTTCTATCTATTCCATTGAAAAAATATCAGAATCAAAGGAATAGCTGCCCACTTACCACTTGGCTATGAACGTCATTTAAATATATTATCTTCATTAATTTCCCATTTGCCGTTGTACTCAAAGAGAATAACGGTGGCATAACTTACAAAACATAAATAAGAATATTAAATTATAGACAATATTATTTATTTTAAAAAATATGCTAATGAATTGCAACATCCAACATATTTATAACCTCGACAACACATCACTAGACACTACTCAACCAACACATCACTCGACCCACACATACGAACGTGTGAAGAGCTCGAACCTTGGTCGAGTCGAGTGTGACGTGCACCTCGACCCAGAGGTTTGAAGACACGTTGGTCGAGGTGCACCTCGACCCTCGACCCACCACACACCTCGACCAATCTGTCGATGTGTGCACACCTCGACCCCACAGGTGAACCTCAACCCATTCCATATGTGTGGGTCTAGACACTATCCCATACTGTCATGTTTGACTCACACTCCATTCACCTACTCGACCCACACAATCAACCCGTTGCTAGACTGTAAATACTCACACTAACTCCACTAACAAAAATTCTAAAAAAATACAATCAGAACTAAACTGAACAAAATTCGAGTACTTACTTCTCTACGAATCTTCAAATTTTCAAATGATTTTTGATTATTTATCATGAAGAACACAAAAATAACGGGAATAAATGAAACCTCAAATTGGGGAGGTCCCGATATATCAATTAAAAATATTTTTTTAAAAAGTAAAACTAAAAAAAGATCAAAAATGATCACCTAACTAACATCAACTCTTTCTCGTTAAAAAGTCAAATCCTTTTATTTATTAATTTAAAAAAATCAAAAAATAATAAATGAACTATTTTTATTAAATTGCACAAAAATCTCAACAATAACTATCATTATAATACAATAATATCGTGTGTCGGAACAGTCGAAATCACACGAAAATATTAGTTGTATATATGATATATTAGTTTGTTAGAGAAGTCAAATCCCAAGACGTATGTATGTAAGTGAGATGTATTTAGGAATGTGGATTCATTACCATAGAAATACTCCAGATATTTTTTAACTCAAAGATCAGCACCTCACTCAAAAAAATATCGGCAAATTCCTTACAATGATGGATTGACGGAATATTGTAATTCTTAAAGACTCGAGACAAGCTAATGAATTACAAACTATAGAATTCAATTTATTAAATGGCACAAAATTAGCAATTGATGCAGCCATGCTAGAATTAACAAACGCCTATATTTTTAGCTGTTAAAAATATATATCTGTGTTTATTTATTGTTCAACTGAACTCGACTGTTCAAGTTTTTTCGAGCAACTGACAAGTATAATCCTACTTTTGTGTCAGAAATAGATTTAGAAATGAAAATATCTCTCGTTCCCAGACGTGAAGTTCAAATTTAACTTTGACATTCAACAATTTGGGCATGATGATCAATCATGCATGATGTAGAAGATCACTTTCATTCTAACCGAGATAACCTCTGGTGATCTCTGAATCTAATCTCAAATTTCTAGGATCGAAACTTCTTCGTCTAAGTTGCATTAAATAGACGAAATTTTACATTGAGACTCAAACTCGCCGAAATTTCGAACTCTAATGCGACAACGGCTGTGCCGGTGGTGGGAAGGGGGCTCGACATGAGACCTGGGTTCTTTCACGTGGTAGAATATCTCGAGGATAGAAGAGAGACGAAGGGTAAATCTAGGTTTAGATTTTCTTGTGATGTGTGTTATCAACTTTCGATAATATATATTTATTATCTCTCAATGACTCAATCTCAATCTTACAACTCTTCCAAAACCACCATTCATACAGGTCTAGTTGAATTCTCGTTGCCAAAACTCATACATTATATTTTTAACTATTAAAACACCTGATATAATTAAATAATTATTGTTCAACTAACATACTCTAGATCCTTGGAGAATATTCTCACAAACTATTTCCAATTATTGAAAATACTTAATATAATAAAATAATTAATTATTTCTAAATTCCTCTAAAATATTAAATGATTGTTTGATTTGTTGAATTATTTGGACATTTAAGTGGGTGGACTAAAACGTTCTTGATTTTACTAATTAAAATTTTAAGAAAACCAATTATTGTTCAATTTTCACTACCCCATTTTCTCAAACTCCCTCCTACTTTTTTTATAATTTCATCTCATTCTTTTATTATTTACTAAAAAAAATCATTTTTTATTTTAATAATATTTTAAAAATATAAACAATGAATAAAATTGAAATGATAAAAACACGATACAAATCCTAAATCGAGTTAAACACAAATAAATTAGGACAACAATAAATTATTTATTGGCGTATGTGTCACGCCCCGAAGCTCGAGATTTGACACCGACGTTGTTTAACAATCACATAATCGAAACAACAAGCCTTTCGTAGCACAGTATAAACCAAACCAGTTTATATATCATGATTTCAACCCAAAGGAAACATTGTCTTTTACAACCAAAATCACTAAACGACAGAAATAAATGCGGAAGCGTCTTACACAGTAATAAGCAATAATTCGAAATATAATTACTACTGATCTCGCGAATCACCAGCCCCAAAACTGTTCTGATTCTTCGTCCTCAACTTGTTCTTCGGACTTATCCGGGAGGGGAGAGTAAGGAGGATGAGTATTTTGAGAAATACTCAGCAAATGAGGGACATTGAACACAACATAACAATTTTATAACATTTTCGAAACATACATATAAATACAGCATGCTTTTTATAAACGTACTATCGTATCCATAACATAACAACACTGCGATTTTTTCACCTTTAACGGTTTACTGACGTCAGTCCCTAAGTTTTGATCCTCTAAGGGGGCGAGGTCATAAAATGGTTCTATCCCACCGTTAAGGGCCATATGTTGGAATTCCACCCATTTTCAGGGAATCCTCACAGTGCCAAACATAAACGTACCAAAATTTCGTAAAAACGTATAGACGGGAGACGGAGCTCGACCGAATTTTTGAAAATGGGATATGCAAAAACCAAAATTTTGATGATATTTGGGCAGAGCTTCGGCTATGGAGCTGCTGAATTTCGAGACTTTCAGCAAGGGGAATTTCGAAAATCGGTGTAGGAGAATGAAAGGGGTGATGAGATATTTATAGGGGAAGAGATGAGAGCTTAATATGGCATCCAAATCATCCATGATAGGCATCAAAATCTCATGATTTTCCTTCCAATTTGCCATCAAATCTCACGATTTTTTTGGCTTATAATTCCCTTCCTCAAATGAGTTATTTAGCTACCAAGATGAGAGATTTATTTCTAAATTTCTGAAATATCCAAGAATCACTTATCTTATTTTCCTTGTATCTTGTATCACACACCAACTTGCAATTATTCTCCCCAAATTTCGAAAAATGCATGCTCATACATAACATATCAATTTAATATTGTATCTCCAAGAGTATCCTCACATTTCTCCTCAAAATAATAGTAATAAAATCCAAAAATTTCCTTACAAATATTGAATTGTATTATTACAATATTTTCGGTTCTTACATCCCTCCCTCCTTATGAGAAGTTTCGTCCTCGAAACCGGAGTTGACTTGGTCTCCAAATAGGTAGGAATATTCCTTTTGCATCTTCTCTTCAACTTCCCAAGTGGCTCCTCGCTCAGTGTGGTTGGACCACTGCACTTTGACATAGGGGATGCTACGTCGCCTAAGAACTTGTTCTTTGTTGTCCACAATCCTGGTGGGGATCTCTTCGTACTTCAGTTCTTCTCCCAAGTTCCCTTCGATCAAGAGTGGTTCTACTTATAATATGTGGCTCGGGTCTAGAATGTACCTCCTCAATTGGGACACATGGAACACATTGTGGATTCTTGACATGTTTGGTGGCAGTGCCAATCTGCATGCTAGCGAGCCCACTTTTTCCAAGATTTCTAATGGTCCAACATATCGAGGGTTCAATTTCCCGAACTTACTGAATCGGACAACTCCTCTCATAGGCGAGACTTTCACATAAGCCTTATCGCCCACGTTGAACTCTACCGGCCTTCTTTTAAGATCTGCCCAGCTCTTCTGTCGGTCTTGAGCTGCCTTGAGCTTCTCTCGGACAATTTTAACTTTGTCCACAGTCATTTGTACTAGCTCGGGTCCCACTAAGGCTTTCTCTTCCACTTCGTCCCAATAAAGTGGTGATCGACATTTCCTTCCATACAGAGCTTCGTAAGGAGCCATTCCGATGCTTTTGTGATAGCTGTTTTTGTAAGCAAACTCAATTAAGAATAAATGAGTGCTCCAGTTGCTACTGAATTCTAGAGCGCATGCTCGCAGCATATCCTCCAATATTTGTATGGTTCTCTCCGTTTGCCCATCGATTTGGGGATGATAGGCCGTACTTAGGGTCACTTTCGTTCCCATGACCTCCTGAAAGCTCTTCCAAAAACGCGAGATGAACCTCGGATCTCTATCGTATAGAATGCTCACTGGCACTCCATGCAGTCTCACAATGTTGTCCATGTACAGAGAAGCCAACTTGTCGAGATTGTAATTCATGCGGACGGGTAGGAAGTGTGCAGTCTTTGTGAGTCTGTCCATGATCACCCATATACCGTCGTGGCTTTACCTAGACTTTGACAATCCTAACACAAAGTCAATGGAAATATGCTCCCATTTCCACTCGGGAATTTCCAGATGTTGCAGTAATCCTCCAGGTCGCTGGTGTTCTGATTTGACCTGCTGGCATACCTGACATCTGGAGACAAATTCGGCTACATCTTTTTTCACGCCATTCCACCAGAAATTATTCTTGAGATCCCTGTACATTTTCGTACTGCCTGGATGGACTGAGAATTTTGACTTATACGCCTCTGCCATTATCTCTTGGCGAAGGTTGTCCCTGTCGGGCACACACAGTCTTCCTTTCATCCACAAGATTCTTTTATCATCAATCTGATGATCTTGAGACTTCCCTTCTCTGACTTGCTCCTTAAGTTTGGTCAGTACTGGGTCTCGATCTTGGTTTAACTTGACGGTCTCCTGCAGACATGGCTGGGCCGAGAGGGAAGCTAGAGTTACCTTGCCTGGGCCCTTCCGAATTAGCGCATCATCCACTTTGTTTGCTTTACCCAGATGGTAACTTATGGTCAAGTCATAGTCCTTCAGAAGTTCGATCCACCGCCGTTGCCTCATATTCAGTTCTTTTTGGGTGAACAAGTACTTGAGGCTCTGATGGTCTGTGAAGATTTCACATTTAGTACCATAGAGGTAATGCATCCAAATCTTTAAGGCGAAGAAAACCGCTGCTAGTTCCAGATCATGAGTAGGGTAGTTCTGCTCCTGCGGTTTCAACTGCCTTGATGCGTAGGCGATCACTCTTCCCTCTTGCATGAGTACTCATCCTAGAGAGTCTTTAGAGGCGTCACTGTGGATAGTGAAATCTTTATTCTCCGCGGGCAGGATCAACACTGGCGTGGATGCGAGTTTCTCTTTCAATGTCTGGAAACTCTTCTCACAATCCTCATTCCGGATGAATTTAGAATTTTTTTATGTGAGTTTCGTCAGTGGCACGGCTATCGAGGAGAACACTTCGACAAACTTCAGGTAGTAACCTGCCAATCCAAGAAAGCTTCTGAAATCGGTGGCGTTCTTCGGTCTTGGCCACTCAGCAATCGCCTCTACCTTCCTTGGATCCACTGACACTCCTTCTCTCGAGATTATGTGTCCCAGAAATGACACACTCTTTAGCCAGAATTCACACTTGCTGAACTTAGCATAGAGCTTATTCTCTCTTAAGGCCTGCAGGGCAACGTGAAGGTGCCCTTCATGGCTCGTCTCGTCAGGAGAATAGACGAGGATATCATCGATGAATACCACTATGAACTGATCCAAGAATGGCTTGAATACTCTGTTCATCAGATCCATGAATGCTGCCGGTGCGTCGGTCAGACCAAAAGGTATCACTGTGAATTCATAATCTCCATACCTGGTTCGAAAGACTGTCTTGGGGATATCTTCAGCCCTGACCTTCAACTGGTGATAACTTGTCCTCAGATCCAGTTTAAAAAAGACGGCGGCTCCTTTAAGTTGATCAAACAGATCGTCTATCCGAGATATAGCGTACCTGTTCTTGATTGTGATCTTGTTCAATTCTCTGTAGTCGATGCACAATCTCATACTCCCGTCTTTCTTCTTCACAAAGAGTACTGGAGCTCCCCACAGGGACACACTCGGTCCAATTTGCCTTTTATCTAGCAATTCTTGGAGTTGTTCTTTCAGCTCCTTGAGTTCGGCTAGTGCCATTCTGTAAGGTGCTTTAGAGATTGGAGCAGCACCGGGAACCATATGGATCTCGAACTCCACTTCGCGGTTCGGGACAGTCCCCGAGAGTTCTTCTGGAAAAACATCTGGGAGCTCTCTCACTATTGGGATTTCCTCCAGTTTCAGCTCGACTTCTTCTCTTACTTCACTGACCATTGCTAGATAGATGTCTTCTCCGGATGTCATGACTCTCAAAGCTTGAGATGCGGAGAGCAGCAACTTCCGGTCCTTGATTTGCCGTGAAACGCGACTTCTTCCTGATCTGGGGTTCGGGGTTTGACTCTCTTTCCTTTACAATCTACCATCGCACTGTTTCTTGCTAACCAATCCATTCCTAAGATTACGTCGAAATCGACCATGATCAATTGTATTAAGTCGGCGCTAAAAGTTTAATCACTAATACTGATTTTACAATCTCTGTAGATCTCGTCAGTTTCAATGGCTCTACTAGTAGGTGTGGCTATTCGGAAAGGTTCGGTAAGCTTATCGGGCTTACGTCCTAGCTTCTTCACAAATCTCTTAGACATAAAAGAATGTGTAGCACCACAGTCAAATAACACATAAGCAGACACTTGCTGAATAAATATGGTACCTGACACGACATTGTCCGCATCGTCTGCTTCCTCTTGCGTGATGGCAAACACCCTGGCATTCGGTTTGTTCTCCCGTGGCTTATTGGCATTCATCCCTGAGTTTGACCCGTCTCCTTTACCTGGTCCAGTTGTCCTGTTGGTGGCGTCTGGACATTTTGCCATACGGTATCCTGGTTTCCCGCATCCAAAGCAGATATCGGTCGCTCTACGACACTTTCCCAGGTGTTGTAAGTGGCACGTTGGGCAAGGCTTAATGGCTTGGTAGTTTGTGGCAGACGGGGGCCCTTTTGATGGTCCACCAGACTGGTTAGGCCTCTTGAAAGTCTGACTGTTATGTGGGGATTGACTACTCATACGCCTCTTGTTCTTAAATTCTTTCTCCCTGTGCTGGACATCAGTTTCAGCTCGAATAGATGCGCCCATCAGGTCTGAAAAATTTGCAGGTTGGTAAACTGCTAGAGCTGATTGGATCCTGCTGTTCAACCCTTTCTTAAAGCAGTGCAATTTCAGAACTTCTTCCGCCATGATTTTCGGAGCATAAGATCCTAAGGCGTTGAACTGGGAGGTATATTCTACCACTGACATGTCTGGAGCTTGGCTGAAGTTTTCAAACTCACTTAGTTTCTGCAATCTGACCTCGGCTGGATAGTACTATTTCAAAAAAGCTTCCTTAAAATGTTGCCAAGTGATTGGTCATGCAGTTGTCATGGCTGGCGAGATTGCTTCCCACCACTTGCCTGCTCGATCTTCCAGGAAGGGCACTATCACGTCCACTTTTAGGGCATCCGGGACTTCCAACAGTCTCAACTGAGTCTCCACGCTTTTTAGCCAACTCTGGCTAACTTCAGGGTCAGCAGCTCCACTGAAGGTTGGACACCTGTTCTTGCGGAGGGATTCATAATGGAACTTTACTCCGTGCTGTGGTGGTGGTGGTTGGTTGGCGTTCGGGTTCACTAACCCTTGCATTGTTGTTGCCACGATCGTGGCTATGGCCATCAAGTCTGCTTCATTAAGACTGAACTGAGGTGGAGGTATATTTCCTTCTTCGTTGGCATTGTTGTTGTTGTTAGCATAACGGGGGTTGCGGTTTTGTTTTGGTGGTCTACCGGCCATTTCCTACAAGTTAAATGCTTCTAAAAATTTGACGTGCATAACGACAAGATTGAATAATTAAGTTATGCTGGACAACTGAGATTAATAAATAAACATTACTTTATTAATTTTTGAATGTAGATGAACAACTGAATGCAATAAATAGTACTAAAAGAAACAAATGGTACTGACTGAAATAAAATAGCAACAATGGAAAGATAAACTCCTAGTAATAAGGAAAGGTAACTAAGAAACTCTAATCATCTATCTCTCCATCTCCTATGGCAGCTATAGGCTCATCGATCTCTATCGGCTCCTCTTCTTCAGGCTCCTCCTCCGGCTCTTCCTCTTTCAGTATCTCCACCATATGGGTGAGCTGGGCGTTCTCTTCTGTGAGCTGTGTCACCTATGCCTTAAGTCCCTGAATCTCTGCCTCAGCCACTTCCATCTCGTCGTTCCAATGCTATTGATACTGCAAATGATAATGTTTCTTCTGCTTGAGTTGGTCCTTTAGAGCTTCCAGCTGTTGGGCCAGACGTTGGTTTACATATGCGAGGCTGTTCATGGCCTCACACGAATTTTCCAGCCTTCTCTTACCTTTGGCATTCTGCTGTTTCTCTTCCTCCAGCTCCTTGCGACAACGCTCTGTATCCTCTCGTAGCTTCCCATACTGATACTTGCACTGCTCTATGATATCTCTTAGGTCCATGTTATCACCTCTCACTGACTCCTCCTGATAGATCGACTGGTTAAGGCGGACCTGAATCTCCTCTTTCTCAGCTGCTAAGGTTTCGACCTCACTCCTCCTCTCACTCAATCTGGCTCTAAGTCGCCGAATCTGACGGGGCTGATAGTGAAGGGCAAGCTCCTTCAGACGAATGACAGCTTGGGCACGGGTGTGGGGTCGCATGGGAGTAGATGGAGTCATTTCCTGAAATCAAAAATGGAAATGCTCAGAATCGAAGAGAGACAACATATAACAAAGGACAATATACAATATATATGAAATTTTCGAAATTTAAATAAATATATTTTTTCCCAAAAATGGATAGTTTGGAATTTGACATATGGGTTCGAAGCATATGTCGAGAGGATTCCAGAACAATCGACGGAATCGAATTTGGAATTTCCTACGAGAAGTTATAGAGTCTACGAATATTTCCTGAAACGGAAAAAACGACGTTTCGGAGGCCTAAACGGAGGAATTTCGCAATTTCAGCCCCTACCTCACGACTTTAGGGTGGTGACTATCCCTCGTTGGGCCGTTTCGGAGGGAATAGCGTAGACCTCGAGTAAAAATACCACTGACAATTTTTTTTTTTTGAAAATCGATTTTTCCACTCGGATTATGAACCTGGCGGCTGTGATACCACTTAAATGTCACGCCTCGAAGCTCGGGATTTGACACCGGCGTTGTTTAACAATCACAAAATCGAAAAAACAAGCCTTTCGTAGCACAATATAAACCAAACCAGTTTATATATCAGAATTCAACCCAAAGGAAACATTGTATTTTACAACCAAAATCACTAAACGACATAAATAAATGCGGAAGCGTCTTACACAGTAATAAGCAATAATTCGAAATATAACTACTACTGATCTCGCGAATGACCAGCCTCAAAACTGTTCCGATTATTCGTCCTCAACCTGTTCTTCGGACTTATCTGGGACGGGAGAGTAAGGGGGATGAGTATTTTGGGAAATACTCGGCAAATAGGGGACATTGAACACAACATAAAAATTTTATAACATTTTCGAAATATACATATAAATACAGCATGCTTTTCATAAACGTACTATCGTATCCATAACATAACAACACTGCGATTTTTTACCTTTAACGGTTTACTGACATCAATCCCTAATTTTTGATCCTCTAAGGGGGCGATGCCATAAAACGGTTCTATCCCACCGTTAAGGGTCATATGTTGGAATTCCACCCATTTTCAGGGAATCCTCACAGTGCCAAACATAAATGTACCGAAATTTCGTATAAACGTATAGACGGGAGACGGAGCTCGACCGAATTTTTGAAAATGGGATATGCAAAAACAGAAATTTTTATACAAATAAAACCGAAAGTTTAAGCATTTAAAACAGCCCACTTACAGTGTTTCAATGCTAAGAAAACTTGGATGCTTGGCTTCGGAATTTGGATCGCTTCTCGTTCTTGCTCGGACGGTGCTTCAGCTTCGATTTTTAGGCTAAAGTTGTGACGATATTTTGGCAGAGTTTCGGCTATGGAGCTGCTGCATTACGAGACTTTCAGCAAGAGGAATTTCGAAAATTGGTGTAGGAGAATGAAAGAGGTGATGAGATATTTATAGGTGAAGGGATGAGAGCTTAATATGGCATCCAAATCATGCATGATAGGCATCAAAATCTCACGATTTTCCTTCCAATTTGCCATCAAATCTCACGATTTTTTTGGCTTAGAAATCCCTTCCTCAAATGAGTTATTTAGCTACCAAGATGAGAGATTTATTCCTAAATTTCTGAAATATCCAAGAATCGCTTATTTTATTTTCTTTTTATCTTGTATCACACACCAACTTGCAATTATTCTCCTCAAATTTCGAAGATTGCATGCTCATACATAACATATCAATTTAATATTGTATCTCCAAGAGTATCCTCACATTTCTCCTCAAAATAATAGTAATACAATCCAAAAATTTCCTTACAAATATTTAATTGTATTATTACAAGATTTTCGGTTCTTACAGTATGTGCTACATTATCTAGAAATATAATTAAAAATTAAACAAGTTGTGGACAGTCGCTGATCTCAAAATCACGACTCTAAAATTCAATATTTTGGTTTACCGATTCCGCGAGAGCATGGATCAATGGACATATTGCTTTTAATTGTCATAAAATCAGTATTTATACTCGTAAAAACTTTCGTAATAGAATTAACAATACATAATATATAGAGTTGATCTTTTGTGAAATGGGTCGATCTGATCCAATCATGCGGTGGAAAAATAATATTATTGACATAAAAAATAATATATTTTAATTGGTTGGATCGGTTCGGAAGTTTGTATCACAAAATTGATTTGTTTAATAATCTACTTAAGATTTTTTGTATAATATACAATCTTGATTTACATCAAATCAATACTCCTTTCCTTATAAATATTGATAAATTTTAGATTGTATATCGATATTTTTCATAAATATTTAAGTTCTATAGTATTAAAAAAAAAAAACTAACAAGTGTTATCAGATAAATATTCTGTAAGACTATTTAATATCAATGTCTTCAGGATATTGATACATCTTATATCTTAAATCAATGTTTTTCAAAATTATTATCATATTTTATGTCAATATTTTTTTAGAATATTAATGAATCTTGTGTCTTGTCTCAGTATTATTCGGGAAGATTGACAAATCATATATCTTTTATCAATATTTTGCAGAAATATTAATAGATCTTAAATTTCGATCAATATTTTTTTAAAAAAATTGATAGATCTTGTATTTTATATTAATATAGATCTTAATCAATATCCTTCAGGAATGTTGGTAGATCTAATATCAATATTTATCATTAGTACTAATAAATCTCACATCAATAATTTTCTGAAATCTTGATATATCTTATATGTTCAAATCAATATTCTTCATAAATATTGATTTTAGATTGATATTATCCAAGAATATATACAAGTTTTAGATTGTGGAACAACGTTTTATCAGGAATATATCTTCGATTTTAAGTTGTAGGTCTAATATTCTTCAGGAATATAGACAGATCTTTAAATCTTAAATTATAGATCTACCTAGACTATCGATTTTAAAATCAACATTCTTCAAAATATTGGTAGATATTAGATCTTGCTAAATATCGATATAGAATATTGTCATGCCACTTCAGAAGCATCAACATAAAATTATAAGAGTGTGCTACTTCATGAGCATCAATTGATTTATCATAAAATATAATATTTAATAATCAATTGTGCTCTTCTGATAACAACTTCAAACGAAAAAGTATTTGTGATGATAACGTGTTGTAAATTAAATGAAAAGTGAGTTCATAATGACTCTGACTATTTTATTCATAATTGAAAATCCCTATTTATAGGTACAAAGATGGAATACAAATTATACAAGGATTTAGGACAAAAACTTATGTGAGACGGTCTCACGGATCGTATTGTGTGAGACAGATATCTTATTTGGGTCATTCATGAAAAAATATTAATTCCATACTAAGAGTATTACTTTTTATTGTGAATATCGATATGGTTGACTCGTCTCACAGATAAAGATTCGTGAGACCGTCTCATAAGAGATCTACTCATGATTGAGATATCTATATGAATAGAAAATTTATCAAGATTCAATAATCATATCATAACATAAATTATGATTTATAAAATAAAATGGGCAACAATATTTTGTCCGACAGTCGTCGTCCTTGCTCGATTTGTATTTAGGAATGATGTAGACAACGACTTCTTGGACATGATGACTGTAAATTTACTTATCAGGGACCAATGTGCTTGGAAGATTTCAATCCAACATCCCAAGTTTTATTGACATTTATTTTCTCCGTTACTTTGTTCGGCATAAAAAAAAGGATGAAGAAAACTTTTTCTTTTCATTTATATTTTAATTTATAATTTTATAAAAGATCAAAAGATATAGAGAAATCTCTCTGGTGTACTTTGGATATGTCAAAGCAAAAACAAAATCCCTAAAATGGCCATACCTTAATTCACTTTACATTTATCATATAAACAAACATTTTAGTAGATGAGCGAGTTCACAATATTTGGCATTCAATAGTTTAGTGGAAAAAAATAACAATCATCTATGAATTGCATATTGTGAACCAATGGATATATGAACATTATATTCACTTTACATTATTTACAGTTGAAATGTTAGTAGAAAAACTAATACAACCAGAAATAGAAGAATAAAAAGATTTCCAACAAAATTGGTGGATTATGTAGTGCAAATAAATAAGTGATAGTTATGCAAATAACTATTGAGGTGTAAAGTGCTTTGACATATGTGAATAATAGAATAGCAAAGAGTTATAAGGAGTGGGTAGTTGGTATCAAGGTATAAATAGCTTTGTACGCTCATGATTGAGGGCAAGAAATATATTAATAAAAAATTTCTAAATCATTATCTTCTCTATTCCCTTCTCTGCTTCCTCTGTGTTCTTAAGTTTCTGGAGGGCGGCTTCCTCGAACAAGCTTCTTCCTATCAAGGTGCTCTCGTTCTCGTTCTCGTGGTATTTTCCAGCATGGCAGACGGAACACGGCAAGCCAAAATTGATGAGGTTCTCGCAAAACTAGCTACAATGCAGGACAATCAAGCTTCGAGCATTGATTTGATCTCCAATTCAATGAAGGATCTGTCAATCGGCTTGCAAACGCTAGATGCGAAAGTCGGTCAGTACATTCGGCGACATGTTTTCCACGGTACGGAGGATTCACGACAGTCGCCGGTGCAAGTCCAACCTGAGCAACATGGATCTGCAGATTGTTTGGATAACAATTTTCCCCTGCGATCTATGCGTCTCGAGGTTCCGCGTTTCTCTGGAAACAATCCTTCGGCGTGGATCTCTCGCATTCAGAGGTACTTTGATTAATACACTGGATCCCAATGTTTGGTGATTGCCTCTTTTCATCTGGATGGAGATGCCCTAGATTGGTACGATTGGATGCATCGTAATCAGTTGATGGGTAATTGGTCGACGTTTTTAGTTGCTGTTGAGAAACGTTTTGGACCTTCGGAATTTGAGGATTCATTTGATAAGCTGTGCAAGCTGGTGCAATCAGGTTCATGTGTATAAGACCCATACTCTGGTTTAGGCTACGGGGTTAGCACGTCTATTCGAAGATAAGATCCTGGAAGTCAAGTCTCAAGGGCGAACATGGGGTGATTTTTACAAACAGGAGAGATTTTCGCATCATTCTAAGCCTTCCACTCTTGCGCCTTTGTTACCAACTCCTTCATTACCTACTGCACCAAGGGGAGTTCGGGCAAAACCACCATTACTCATTAAGAAACTATCCCCGGCTGAGATGGCTGCTCGACGCGACAAAGGTCTTTGCTATAATTGTGATGAGAAATACTTGTTCGGACATCGGTGTCCAGGCAAGTTGTTTTGTTTTCTGATTGATGATGAATTAAAGGACTCATTTCGGGCAGAGGAGGAAGAACCACATGATGATAATGTTGTTATACTTGAGATTAGCCTCCATGCCATGGCTGGGCAAGTATCTCCACGGACGCTGCGTTTCCGTGGACAGATTGGGAATTTCTGCGTCCAGACCTTGGTGGACGGTGGCAGAACACACAATTTTATACATGAACGAGTTGTGAATTTCTTGAAAATCCCCATCCTCTCTTCCCCTAACTTCAACGTTTTAGTGGGGAATGGTGACACTCTCACTTGCATTGGCTATTGCCCGGGGGTCAAAATTCAGTTGGGACGTGAGAATTTGCCCATTGATTTTTATGTTCTTCAACTTCAAGGGGCAGAGGTGGTATTGGGCTTCCAGTGGTTGGAGTTGCTTGGTGGAGTTACGGTGGATTATAAGGAGTTGTATATGGAGTTTTTCACGGATGATAGGTTGGTGCGGTTGCAAGGGGAACCACTGTTACAATGGCAGCAGGTTCAGTTCAATCAGATTCGTTGGTTGTCATGTACAGAGGCTATTTCTAGCTGTTTCCAATTATTTTCATTGGTGCCAGAGACAGCTTCTCCAGTGGAGGTACTTCATCATTCTCCAGAGCTTTCGCACTTGCTTGAACTGATCAAAGATGTATTTGCGGAACCGAAAGCACTACCTCCCTTCCAAGCCATTGACCATCACATTCATCTTAACCCAAACTCTACCCCGAGCTTACCGATACCCCCACTCTCAAAAATCTGAGATCAAAAAACTAGTTTCCGAAATGCTTGTGTCCGGTGTTTTTCGCCCTAGTCAGAGCCCTTTTTCCTCGCCAGTTCTTTTGGTAAAAAAAAAGACGGAACATGGCGTTTTTGTGTCTACTATAGAGCCTTAAACCAGGTTACTATTAAGGACCGTTTTCCTATCCCAACCATAGATGAACTATTAGATGAACTTCATGGGGCCTCTATTTTTTCCAAAATCGATTTACGCTCAGGTTATCACCAAATACGAGTTCATCCCATAGACGTCCACAAAACTGCTTTTCGCACTCATGAGGGCCATTATGAGTTTGTTGTTATGCTTTTCGGTCTTACCAATGCCCCGCCACGTTTCAAGCTTCGATGAACTCCTTGTTCCAGCCTTTTCTTCGCAAATTTGTCATCATTTTTTTCGATGACATCCTGGTTTTCAGCACCGACATTACTGATCACCTTAACCACTTACACTTGGTGTTGGATTGTCTACGACATCATTCATTCTTTTCCAAACGTTCTAAATGCTCTTTTGCACAACCTTCTATTGATTACTTGGGTCACATTGTTTCTGTAAAAGGAGTTGAACCAAATCCTAGAAAATTTTTAGCCATTCATCACTGGCCCACTCCATCTACTGTGAAAGCTCTTCGTGGATTTTTGGGACTAACAGGGTTTTATAGGCGGTTTGTTAAGGGATATGCCCACATTGCTTCTCCTCTCACCGACATGTTGACTCTAAGTGTGGATGAATAAGATCAACCTAATCTAATGGTGGAGATCAACTCTCTAGAATATTATACACTTCTTTATATAATACAAGATTATAGAATAATCTAGATCTTCTTCTAAGACTCGCAACTAGACTTGGTCTTCTCCACAACATTCTAAGTTTTTCCACATGAGCCTAGAATGTAATTAGATTGGTAATTCCGACGAGTTGATCTCAACGTTTTAGACAAGGAAAATTCGTCTTATATAGATAGAATCAAACTTTAATTTCAAATAACTTCATGTTCATGTTTTGTTCTGGAATTTGTTGCAACATAGGATACGACAACTTATTAACAATTTCAGATTTGCACATCTTATCTACCCAACAATTTGTACGCATAGCCATGAGTACACAAACAAGTTTTAAATCCATAATCGAGTAGAAACCAATATTTTCATCATAGTGTCGAAAGTTCGTCTTTTTTTAGAGTTATTGTGCAATAACAAGAAAGCTTGAACATAAAGAAGATGAATATAATTTGCCGTTACTTCATGCTTAAGTGAATAAATATCAAAAGATGAAAATTCAACATAGTTATTTTATCTGTCATAATGGCATCGATGATAACTTTGTGTATGAAACAAAGCAAATCTGGAAAACAGATTTTATGCGTAAAACATTGCGTTCTACACCAATGTCAACCAAGTAATTATAAATGACAATGTCCAACTTTTGAATCGGTATAGATATACACAATCTCCATTCATGATATATCTATCTTAAAGAGGAAAAGAAAATATGAGTTTGAAATTATTAATGCAAGCTTTAACAACAAAAGACAAATGAAAAATCTACGACAAAAAAAGAAATTCCGGTTGTAGATACTTTTTCCAATCCTTGCATTGGCCCTGTTTTCTCAAAGTTCTCTCAAGCAAATCACCTCTTCGACTTATTTAAACACTAGTTTGGCGAGAGAAATCATAATTTCTTGGCTTCAAAAAACTAGAGGTGACGAATGTTTCGAAAACTAATTTTCTTTCATCCAAGTTTTTCTATTCTTTTACCCATCATAAAATTCAAAAATATTTCCAAAATTTTCCAATGTTTTCCAATTAGACCACAATGACTGATATGCTTTGTTTATCCTATTATACGGATCCTAGAAAAATATTCTCATCAAGATAACGTGATTCTAAAAGTAGTACCAAGATATTGCAGTCGGGACTTCACACCCTGATATTTTATTAATTATCATACAATCTCTTGGTACTACTTTTAGAATCACGTTATCTTGATGAGAATATTTTGGACTTCACATCCTGATATGTTTATTAATTATCTTACAATGTGTTTGATGTAATCATTGTCTATGTTAAATAGAACAATCGAAATGTGATGGTTTAGCTGATGTACGATTTAAAAGTTTAAGTTGCACAATTACAATTAACTATAAAGATCACATGTTCGGTTTACATTGATTATATAACGCCACAAAAATTCGAAGGTCGACGCGAACCACATGCATGCAATTATTAATTTTTTTTGTATTTTAATTAAATTGTTTTTAATTACATTAATTAATTATGATGTGCATATTTACATATTTAAAATATATTTTTCTATATGGTTGCATTAAAATGTATTTTTTTTAAAGGATATTCGAGTTGCGATCGAGGAACGGAGATCGATGGCTGAAAAATAGAAAATGATTTTATTAAATAATTGTTTTTAATTATTTAAAATATGGGTGATGCTTTTTTATTATTTTTGAAAATAAGGGGTTTTGAGGTGATTTTATACGCCGTGACGTAAATTTTATCGGTGTTGATTTTTCAACAAAAAAATACGAACTTTTTGGCAACCCGACTATTAAATTCACAATCTTATTTTAACAAAACTATTTCTAATATATTAATTAATCCTAATCAAGCACTAGGGGGATTAATTTGGGGGCTTAATGGGCTTAAGTTTAATTAAGGGTTTAATTCGTATTAAATATGTAAACTCACCACAAATTTAACACAATTGTCACGCCCCACTTTTCTGAAAAACACTCCATATACACGACGACAACGCACACATCAAAACCAAAGTGAAGTCGAGAATTTTGCAAGGAAAAGTTCTAGCCAAGGTGTTGTTCAGTTCTTCGCAAATCGTCAACGAATAACTGTGCATTACGCAAAGGCACACCTATTCTTTCCTTCAAACATCATCACACCATATTAAGATTTTATGCACGTTTTGTATGATGAACAAGTAGCATAATATTTATTTTTGGAATTTCATATACATATGTGCTAAACTTGGATTTTTGATTCCAAATTCATGTTCCAATTGCAGTAAGGAGGCTGCCATAACATAGGTATTGATAAAGAATTGTTTTACATGAATTTAGAGTCCTAGAACATCACGTAAACACCACACACGATCATGAAAGTAAACTGAACGCAAGCTGCTGTCATGTGAGATCAAGGGCTTCGGGTTTGTTTGTAAGGGCTCGGCTTGGGCTTGGCTTGGTTCAGGGCTCAGCCAGGGTCAGGGAAGGGTCAAAGGAAGAGTCCTAGCCATGCTAGGACTCGAGTTAAGGGGCTTGGGAGGAGTCTTTGCCAACAAGGACTCCTACCCGAGAGTTGCTATGACACCTCTGACCCGTTTTAATAAAATAATAGCGGAATTTAAAATTTTTCTTTAAAAGGAGGAAGGATTCAAAATACATTTCCAATATATATACCGTCAAAAGAATATACATGATCCAAAAAGTGTTGCATCAAAATACAAAATATCATTTTGATCATGTATAACAAAATAATCTTCCACTTCCTTCCATCTCTATATGCATATGACCTCGGCTTCAATCAACGTCCTGGTTCGTCGCTCTTATCTGCATCACATGAATAACTGAAATGAGTATAAAACTCAGCAAGTGGAACTCTTACATAGCAATGTACATAGCATACTCTGTAAAACATGGCTTTAAAAACAATAACTACAATCAACTCTTGAAACATGAATAATATATCAATAACATAACAATAAGATGGTATTTCTCTTTTCTCTGTATTGGATTGATATCTATATAGTATCTCTGTCTCTGTACCTATATCTCATCGATATAAATCGATAACTCTGAGGGATATAAGCCTATGATCGTTGATCAACTAATTGCATGCAATCTCTGACTATGTATCTATCAATCCATAAATCATTTTTTAAACTTTCTCTTTGGCATTTCATCAAACACTTTGAATACTTTATTCTCTTGTATTCCCTTTTTACACAATTGAGACATTCAATTGCCTCTAATATACCAACAAGTATATCAATACATAATATGAATCAAATGGAAGGGAATCACATGTTAAAACCATTGAAACACAATACATATACTATCATGTGAGCACAAGGAATGAAATTCCACTTACAACCACTTGAAACCTTGTATCTAATCTCTTGGTAGCAATCCTACAACAATAAACCATAAATAACACCATCAATAACCCAATAATCTAACAACAATATCAATAAATCCATTATATCAACACAATCCACAACCCAAGAACTCTCCCAACACCAAACCAAGAAATAACCAAACCAAAAGCTTACTTTGATCCCAAAATAACTTAGTTCCCTCAACAATAATCCACCAAGAGGCTTGAATCAAAGAAAGGAATTCAAAAGAAATGAGGAAACCCTAGCTCCATGGAGAGAAATTCGAAAATGGGGAGAAAGAAATGAGAAAAATAAGACCAACTCTTCTATTTAAGCACTAAAAATCGCCAAAACACGCTTATACTGTGCTCGGCGCTCGGGTGGTTGAAAATTACGGCTTGGGCGCCAATGATTCTGTCCAAAATCCAAAAATCCAGAATGAGTGGCGCTCGGGCGGTCATTTCTTACCGCTCGGGCGCCACTCTGCGCACTGCCCCTCCAAAGATTGCCTCTGAAACGCTTCTTCCCTTCGGAATTAGAAAACGTTGTAAACTACAAAGTTGTAGCCCTATGTCTTTCCTTGAATCCCTCCAAATGTCAGATCATTTGGAGGTCTGAGTAAAAGGTTATGCCTATTCTCCCAACATGTGTCACTAGAGGAACGACGAAACACACGACACACTTCGGGGCACTTTTGGCTTACCTTCCACAATGATTTGAACAAAACTCAAAATAAGAAAGTTACACCTCTATGTCTTATCTAATCACTCCAATTGGCCTCATACCAATTGGCTCAACATACGAATTATCATGAATTTAATCATAATGCCGCTACAATAGCACTACACATCCTCTATAACCAACCATACTATAAATCCTAAATCGAAACTCTTAACATCCAAACTATACTTAAACTTAACCAAGTAGTCAATAAACTTATGAAAACTTAAACAGTACCGTACTCCAGGCTTGGCTATTACAATCTCCCCTCCTTAGAGGAATTTCGTCCTCGAAATTGACGGCACTGCGCAAACAACTCAGGATACTTCTCTTTCATCTCATCCTCTGGTTCCCACATGGCTTCTTCGATCAAATGATTCCTCCAAAGGACTTTAACAATGCCGATCTATTTGTTTCTCAAAACTCTAACTTTGCGATCCAGAATCAGGACTGGAATCTCTTGATACGTCAAATTCGGCGTCAAGTTTAATGGCTCGTGGCGAAGAACATGGGAAGGATTCGCAACATACTTTCTGAGCATAGATACATGAAAAACATTGTGAACTCTGTCAAGATCTGGCGGTAGGGCTAACCTGTAAGCTCGATCACCAACTCTGTCCAAGATCTCAAATGGGCCAATGAATCTCGGACTCAACTTTCCTTTCTTGCCAAACCGCATCACACCCTTGAGAGGTGCTATCTTCAAGAACACATGGTCGCCAACCTAAAACTGAAACGGTCTACGACGCACATCTGCATAGCGCTTCTGTCTCGACTGTGCTGTCTTCATCCTCTCCCGAATAACAGCAACAACATCAGCCGTCTGTTGGACCAACTCTGGACCCAACATCTTTCTCTCATCAATCTCATCCCAATACAAGGGCGATCTACACTTTCTACCATAAAGTGCTTCATACGGTGCCATGCCAATCGTCGTTTGGTAGCTATTGTTGTACGTAAACTCAACAAGAGGCAATTTAGAATCCCAGCTACAAGGATAATCAATAATACAAGCTCGGAGAATATCCTCTAGAATCTGAATAACTCTCTCTGATTCACCGTCGCTCTGGGGATGATATGCTGTACTGAATGCTAACCGTGAACCCATAGCTCTGTGCAAACTCTTCCAAAACTCTGAAGTAAATCTAGGGTCACGATGAGACACAATCGACACTGGAACACCATGAAGTCTAACAATCTCTGCTAAGTACTCTTCGGCATACTGGTTTATGGAATACGCCGTCTTGACTGGGAGAAAATGCGCTGACTTGGTCAATCGGTCAACAATAACCCAAATAGAGTTAAAACCTTTCTGCGTTCTGGGAAGACCAGTCACAAAATCCATCGTAATATGCTCCCATTTACATTGAGGAATCGGCAATGACAACAATGTCCCAGCAGGTCTCTGGTGCTCGATCTTCACCTGCTGACAAGTTAGACACTGAGAAATAAACATGGCAATATCTTTCTTCATACCTGGCCACCAATAGAGTCTACGAAGATCATGATACATCTTGGTGCTGCCTGGATGTATCGAATATGGCGCGGTATGTGCCTCTGTCAAGACGTCTCGCCGAATATCATCACCAACAGGAACACAAATACGGCCTCTGAAAGTCACTAACCCATCTCCATTCAATCCAAACTCTGAATTACCTCTCTCCTCTGCTCTGGCTCTCAACTCTGTCAACTGTAAATCATTGACCTGCTCTCTACGGATCATGTCCGTCAATGTAGCCCGAATGACCAATGCTGACAAACGAGCAATGGTTCCCGGAACCACCAAATCCATCTCCTCTCGTTGCAAGTCTAACAACAATGGCTTCTGAATCATAGAACTCAAAGAAGAACCCGACTTACGGCTCAAAGCATCCGCTACAACATTCGCTTTTCCTGGGTGGTAACTGATCGTCACATCATAGTCTTTGACAATGTCAGGGCCCGTGCACTTAGTTAATATTTAATTTCCAAACAACAATGATTTAATGGTGTAAACAGCGAAAACGAGTTTAAAATGTTCATTTGGGCCTACAGAAATTTCGGCATGACCTCCCCGTAAGTAGGACATCCCAAAAATCTCAAGACACAACAACAATAATATACGCTCGAAAATAATACCAAGTTCACAAACAACCACACAAACATGCTACAGCTGCACTGGCCAGGACTAGACACAACATACCACAAATAAAATCCAACACAACATAAAAAAACAACACCATACAGCTACACAGGGCATCTCCCTGGCAAATATATCAAACACAGGGAACTCTGACACAACTCGACTGACTACTGGGTACCACTCGCTGACGCTCCACCAGACGCGTCAAAACCCCTGGAATGACCTGCTACGGCATCAAAAACAACCACAACATCAAAAGAAAACAGGGGTTGGACCCCAGTACGACAAACCAGTAAAATCACGACGTAAATAAAGGACATGTAATAATACCAAGTAAATGCAATGCTATGCGATGCATGAATGGTAACAACGGAATAATGGATACCAAATGGAGTCCAAACGAATAGCATCATCAACAGTAACAGTGGCCACCCGTGCCAGGAATGCAGCACCAAAACACCGCTCGTCCATGCACTTAGCATCGGGAATGCGATTAGCTAAGTCGCTCGTCCCTAGCTGTCATCTGGGAATGTGGCTAATCCTAACCCACTCGTCCCTCTGATGACTCAATATATCTCAACAGAATCAACATAAATAGCCGTCAAAGGAGTCAAGGCTCAATATGTTATGCCAATACAATTTATGCATGAATGCAACAGAATAAACATTCAATGCACATAATAGCAAATAACATTCACCAAATATTCTTACACGCCAATATAACCATCATAATGATATAGGTTTGAGCGTACCTCAACAATAACTTACAATACCACGGATTCTTAGAACTTTCTAATGGCTCGCCAACAACAAAACCTACAATATAAATTCGCTTTACACTTCAATACAATGCATACCAAACGACTAAACCAAATTAAATCGGCTCGATTAAAATTCGAAATCCGGGCATCCTATATAACTCGATCAAAATCTGGATTCCAAGCTTAATACCTCAAGAAACGAAGCTTAAACACACAACGGTGATCTTGCGAAAATGGTTCGCCGGAAAAGTCGCCGGAAATACTGTTCACGCCGGAAACCTAACTGGAAATTAGGGGAAAAGCTCAATTCTTCACTTATACAAACTAATCCACCAAGAACAACAAAAATTCGAAGTCAAAAGCTTACCGCCTTTTATTGTAACGACCCATTACAGGCCCAGTGGACCGCCCATACGGCCCACTGCCCCGATCGACCCAAGGCTATCCCGATCATGGGGTCCCTCTATGGGGCCTTGTCCCTCACGGGCTTTCCATAGGCGTCGTACGGGTTACTCATAGGATCTCCCCCTCCCTACCAAGGGGTTTCTTTCGCCTCCCCAGGAATCGATCCCATGACCTATAGGATAAGTAAATAGAGTCTTGAAACCTGATACCAATTGAGCTAGTATCAGGTTTCAAGACTCTATGTACTTATCCTATAGGTCATGGGATCGATTCCTGGGGAGGCGAAAGAAACCCCTTGGTAGGGAGGGGGAGATCCTATGAGTAACCCGTACGACGCCTATGGAAAGCCTGTGAGGGACAAGGCCCCATAGAGGGACCCCAAGATCGGGATAGCCTTGGGTCGATCGGGGCAGTGGGCCGTATGGGCGGTCCACTGGGCCTGTAATGGGTCGTTACAAAAAAACCGAATCGAAGCTCACGCACAGCTGCTGGAAATCATGACGATCGAGCTCAAAACTTTCCAATACATAGCAAGAAAGAAGCTAATAGAATGGAGGAAGAAATTTTGCTAAGCTGCTGCACTATTCCCTGACCGATGCAACGCTGTGCGACTGAAGCAGGAAGAAGAGAACGACGGGCAAGGCTGGAGAAGAGTTTCTGGATTTAACGCTTCTGATTTCCTACTTCTAACATATGGGTTGGGTTTATTTAAATATTAAATGAAATGGGCTGGGCCTTGCTTAATTATATTGGGCCTCACAGACAAGCTCTAACCGTCGTCTCTGTCGCATATTGAGTTCTTTCTGAGAAAATAAATACTTCAAGTTCTTGTGGTCCGTGAAGATTTCACACTTTTCGCCATACAAATAATGTCTCCAAATCTTCAGGGCGAAAACCACAGTTTCCAGCTCCAAATCATGCGTAGGATAATTCTTCTCGTAGTCCTTCAACTGGCGAGAAGCATAGGCTATAACCTTTCCACGTTGCATCAGCATTGCACCAAGACCCTTCTTCGACGCGTCAGTATAAACAACAAAGTCTTCTGTACCACTTGGTAGTGCAAGAACAGGAGCTGTCGTCAATCTATCTTTCAACTCCTGGAATCCACTTTGACATTCATTGGACCACTCCAACTTCACAGTCTTCCTTGTCAAATTGGTTAACGGCAGGGCAATCTTGGAGAAGTCTGAAATAAAACGACGATAATAACCCGCCAAACCAAGAAAACTGCGTACCTCTGATACATTGGTAGGAATAGGCCACTTTTGAATCGCCTCGATTTTCACTGGATCAACACCTATACCATCCTTCGAAACAACATGACCTAAGAAAGAAATCTGCTCCAACCAGAACTCACATTTCTTCAACTTGGCATACAACCTCTTCTCTCTCAGCAACTGAAGAACAACTCTGAGATGCTCTGCATGAAGCTCTCTGGTCTTGGAATAGATCAAGATGTCGTCGATGAAAACAATGACGAAGCTATCCAAATACGGCTTGAACACACGGTTCATCAGGTCCATGAAGACCGAAGAGCATTGGTCAGACCAAAAGACATCACAAGAAATTCATAATGACCGTACCTGGTCCGGAACGCCGTCTTAGGGATATCAGACTCCCTAACCTTCAACTGATAATAGCCAGATCGCAGATCAATCTTCGAAAACACTGTAGCCCCATGCAGCTGATCAAAAAAATCATCTATCCGCGGCAACGGATATTTATTCTTGATCGTCACTTTGTTGATCTCTTTGTAATCAATACACAGCCGCAAAGTCCCATATTTCTTCTTGACGAAAAGAACCGGAGCTCCCCAAGGCGAAGAACTCGGCCGAATGAAACCTTTATCTAAAAGATCTTGCAACTGCGTCTTCAACTCCTTCATCTCTGTAGGGGCCATTCTATACGGAGCCTTAGAAATAGGAACCGTACCTGGAACTAGATCAATCACAAACTCCACATCTCTGTCCGGCGGTAAACCCGGAACATCATCCTCAAACACATCAGAGAACTCTCTCACCACATCAATATCATCAATATTCAATTTCACAATCTTATCCTCATCCACAATAGAAGCCAAAAACCCATCATATCCTCTAAACAACAACTTCTTAGCCTAAAGACACGAAATAAAAGGAAGGACCAGCGAAGTACCTGAACTGGCGAGCATACTTTCCTTATTGCCATCATCTGCAAATTTCACCGTCTTAGCAACGCAATCAATCACTGCACGATAGGTCGATAGCCAATCCATGCCAAGTATAATATCAAATGCAACCATTGGGATAACAATCAGATCAGCATAAACCACTCGCTCATCAATTTGAACAGAGCACGCATACACAATAGATGTCGGGCACAACACATCCCCCGAAGGCAATACAACATTAAACTGGAGGAGAATAACAGAAGGAACTATACCCAAAGATCTCAAAAATAGTTCAGACATAAAAGAATGAGTAGCACCTGTATCAATCAATGTCGTAGCTACTCTGCCTGAAATTAAAATAGTGCTAGAGATCACAGAAGAATCATGGTTTATACCTTCCTTCGTCATGGTAAAGATGCGACCCTGAACCTTCTCTTTACTCGCTCCTCTTGGACAGTCTTTGGCAATGTGGCCTGCAGTGCCACATCGATAGCAAGTGTGAGTACCAAATCTGCACTCTCCCCGATGATGCCTACTACACTTGGGACACAAAGGCTTCTCAGGATCAAATGGGACTGCCGGTGGTTTAGTACTCGGCTTTATCTTGCCTTTCCCCTTGAAACGATCCTTTCCTCTTTGATTTGGACCCTGGCCTCTCTGAGCAATGCCTGCTGCCTCGCCTGTCTCTCTCTGGCAATGTCTTTCTCATCTTGTTCGGCCAACAAGGCCTTAGCCACATTCTCCTTGAATGTAACAGCTTTGGACATATTGATGTCCCTCTGGATCTCTGCTCGAAGGCTTCGAATGAAATGAGCACCCTTGTCTTTGTCATTGGAGGCAATGTATGGGGAAAACAGACAGCCCTCCTCGAACTTCAGAATATACTCATCGACATTCATACCTCCCTGTCGAATCTCCAAGAACTCAGTCACCTTACGGGCTCGAAGTGCATCTGGGAAGTACTTTTCGTAGAAAAGATCAGTGAACTCTTGCCACTTCAATGCTGGAACGTCCACACTAAACTTGGTAGCATTCCACCAAATACGTGCAGCTTTGACTAACATGAACACTGCACAACTGATCCTGTCCTTGTCTTCGTAGTGGAGATGAACGAAAATAGCTTCAAGTGCCTTGATCCATTCTACGGCCACCAACGGATCGGTGCTACCTGCAAATTCTGGTGGATCCATCCTCTTGAAAACAGTAAAGATGCCATCGGTACCAACTGCTTGAACCACTTGGTCTCTTCCTTGGCCTCTACCTTGCATACGGAGTAACTGTTGGATCTGCTCACTATGGACCTTGGCTTGCTCTTTCAATAACTTGCCGAACTCGTCGACAACTCTAGAGGAAGAACTATCCTCACCCTCTACGGCTTTCCTCTTAGGAGGCATACTCTACAATGTGCTCACACAAAACAAATCAATAGATAACAAAGAATAGATGTAGAAGAAGACATACCCGGACAGTTGAAAGTAGACGAAGTCATATGCATTGGTCCGAAGAACGGTGCTCTAGTACCACTAAATGTGACACCTCTGACCCGTTTTAATAAAATAATAGCGGAATTTAAAATTTTTCTTTAAAGGGAGGAAGGATTCAAAATACATTTCCAATATATATACCGTCAAAAGAATATACATGATCCAAAAAGTGTTGCATCAAAATACAAAATATCATTTTGATCATGTATAACAAAATAATCTTCCACTTCCTTCCATCTCTATATGCATATGACCTCGGCTTCAATCAACGTCCTGGTTCGTCGCTCTTATCTGCATCACATGAATAACTGAAATGAGTATAAAACTCAGCAAGTGGAACTCTTACATAGCAATGTACATAGCATACTCTGTAAAACATGGCTTTAAAAACAATAAATACCATCAACTCTTGAAACATGAATAATATAGCAATAACATAACAATAAGATGGTATTTCTCTTTTCTCTGTATTGGATTGATATCTATATAGTATCTCTGTCTCTGTACCTATATCCCATCGATATAAATCGATAACTCTGAGGGATATAAGCCTATGGTCGTTGATCAACTAATTGCATGCAATCTCTGACTATTTATCTATCAATCCATAAATCATTTTTTAAACTTTCTCTTTGGCATTTCATCAAACACTTTGAATTCTTTATTCTCTTGTATTCTCTTTTACACAATTGAGACATTCAATTGCCTCTAATATACCAACAAGTATATCAATACATAATATGAATCAAATGGAAGGGAATCACATGTTAAAACCATTGAAACACAATACGTATACTATCATGTGAGCACAAGGAATGAAATTCCACTTACAACCGCTTGAAACCTTGTATCTAATCTCTTGGTAGCAATCCTACAACAATAAACCATAAATAACACCATCAATAACCCAATAATCTAACAACAATATCAATAAATCCATTATATCAACACAATCCACAACCCAAGAACTCTCCCAACACCAAACCAAGAAATAACCAAACCAAAAGCTTACCTTGATCCCAAAATAACTTAGTTCCCTCAACAATAATCCACCAAGAGGCTTGAATCAAAGAAAGGAATTCAAAAGAAATGAGGAAACCCTAGCTCCATGGAGAGAAATTCGAAAATGGGGAGAAAAAAATGAGAAAAATAAGACCAACTCTTCTATTTAAGCACTAAAAATCGCCAGAACACGCTTATACTGTGCTCGGCGCTCGGGCGGTTGAAAATTACCGCTCGGGCGCCAATGATTCTGTCCAAAATCCAAAAATCCAGAATGAGTGGCGCTCGGGCGGTCATTTCTTACCGCTCGGGCGCCACTCTGCGCACTGCCCCTCCAAAGATTGCCTCTGAATCGCTTCTTCCCTTCGGAATTAGAAAAAGTTGTACACTACAAAGTTGTAGCCCTATGTCTTTCCTTGACTCCCTCCAAATTTCAGATTATTTGGAGATCTGAGTAAAAGGTTATGCCCATTCTCCCAACATGTGTCACTAGAGGAACGACGAAACGCACGACACACTTCGGGGCACTTTTGGCTTACCTTCCACAATGATTTGAACAAAACTCAAAATAAGAAAGTTACACCTCTATGTCTTATCTAATCACTCCAATTGGCCTCATACCAATTGGCTCAACATACGAATTATCATGAATTTAATCGTAACGCCGCTACAATAGCACTACACATCCTCTATAACCAACCATACTATAAATCCTAAATCGAAACTCTTAACATCCAAACTATACTTAAACTTAACCAAGTAGTCAATAAACTTATGAAAACTTAAACCGTACCGTACACCAGGCTTGGCTATTACAGTTGCTAGGGAAGCAGCGCAGGGTTTAGTGCTTGCGCATGGTTGTGGGCTCGGCCAAGGGGGCTTAGGCTAGGCTAGGGTGCGTCCTTAGGGTCCTAGGTGAGTGCACAATATGTTGGTTCAGGGGCTAGGTCGGTTGGCTAAATCCTAAAGAAGCAAGAAGAGTCCTACACCTAAGTGAAGTTCTCGGCCATGCATCGGGGTTGAGGTTGGGGCTTCGGCTTTTGGTTGGGGAGGTTTCCTAAGGGTTCCAAGGGTCCAGTAGGGTGTCTAAGGGTGTTGGTCAGGGTTTGGTTCATAATGGCTCGAGGGTGGCTCAGGGGATTCGAGACATGGCTCGGTGCTATATAATAAGGGTCAAGTTAGGGTTCTTAATTTCTAATTTAATTGAACCACGGGTCAGGGGGTCGAGTCATGGTTCACGAGGGATAAAATAATATAAAAGACTAAATATTGAATTTAGGAATTTTATATCAAAATTTGGGATTTTTCGGAATTAAAACGCCTTCAAAACGATTAATTATGAATCAATTAAAAGACCTAGTTTTTAAGCTAAATAAATATAGGAATTTTGGGATATGTTAGGGTCAAAGAAATTAAGAAAAAATCAGAAGCGTGAAATTTTACGTCTACGGGTAAAACGATCTTTTTACACCTAAAAAATAGTAAACGTCTGGACAGTGTCCTAAATGCTGTTTTATATGCTAATATGATTACTTTCAATGGTTATGGATGTTTATGAAATTTTGTATGTTAAAGTACGATTTTAAATGTATATGATTTTTATGATTTAAACATGGGTATTTAAAAGACATGTTTCATGCTTGATTCAAAACAAAACAATATTATTATGCATGTTTTTATTAAGTGATGGAAATACGCAATGTTGAAGGACGTAAAAAGGATTGTGACTAAATATGTTGGAAATGTCGTGAGGGTTATGGTCCCGTGGGAGCCCGACGATCGTGTTTCCTTGGATACGGATATGAATACGAATATGTTAATACGTAGGCCAAGGCCTAGTTGACTGGTGAGAGTGTCGCTGGTGTCCCCGCCGTCCAGTACTGTGATTTTCTCTAGATTGATCCATTGCCTAATACGATTAAGAATACGAGTCACAATCACGATCTGAATTCAACAAACACGAAAATGGATATGAATATGAATATGAATACGAAAATGGATATGAATATGAATATGTTTATATGATTATGTTTATGAAAATGTTTAGGTTTAAAGTTTATGTATTATTACGAAAATGATATTTTATGTACAAATATTTTTCACGGTTGTATGTGAAATGTATTACGTATTACTTGTTATCAAGGATATGATGTGTTGAGTCTTTAGACTCACTAGGTGTGTTTGATGCAAGTGAGTTTGACAGAGGTCTTGATGGTTGACCTGACTGGATTGAAGGTGCACACAACCCGAGGACCAGCGCTTCTATTTTCCACATTTAAGTTTAGATTATGCAAAAAAAACTTTTACGACTTTTTATTTAGACTTTTGAGTAGTTTTTGAGAGGATGATACTTTTCAAATTTATTGCGTTTATGTTGGTTAAACATTTGAGATTTTATGCTAAACTATTTTCTTTGATTTTTAAATCTTAGTTAATTGTTTTTTTTTAAATGGTGCAAGGTATTTTCAAAGTATTTATATATATGTAAGAGAAAAAAAATTTTCTAGCACCTTTTAAAGAAAACGATTAAGCAGACATTTCAGATTACGTAGAGAATTAGGAGGTAGATTATCAGAAGAAATAATTGTCTCTACTGTGTAAAATAATCAAAAAATAGTTTTTGTCCTGTTGTACGATTTGAAATATTTGATTTACACAATTACTATCACTTATAATTTTTTATAAAACAATAAGGTAACGTTTGGTAGGCCTGATAAAGTAGGTTTGTTTACTTTTTTTCCATCCTAATCCAATGTTTGGTTCTTTTTTAACTAAACCTACCCAATCCCCTATCCAATGGACTCTATTGTATTAGGTTGGTTTAAATAAACCCATACCCCAACCCATTATTATTAGTCATTCTTTTTATCAGACGTATGTTTACCTATTTTACCCTTTTATTCAACCCAAAAGCTGAACAAGACTGTCTTCGCCCAACTCAGAAGCAACGTACGAAGGAAGCAAGGAGTTTCGCATACGTATTTCGTGTATGCGTTGAAAGCTTCGGAAATCAGGTGATTTTAGTTTTTAAATTCTTTGTTTCAAAGATTAATTTGCAGAAACTGTTATCGAATTTAAGTTGTGTAATGTTAAATTCTCGGATTTGCTTTGCCCTAGTTCGCATAACTCTGAGGAGGCTGTCACTCTCTCGTTAACTAACCTGTCTTCACTGTTTATGTTTTCTTGCTAAAATCTGTTCTTTCCTACTTTGTTGACAAAGTTTAACGCAAGCTTCTTTTGTTTTGTGCTTGTGTTATATGTGTTTGACTTTAGCGTTGTATATTTCCTTTGTGATATTAATTTTCTGCCGACCTTCTTATGCGATTTCATCAATAATATTTAATCACACTGGAAAACCAAAATCGTATAATAATTTGTCATCTGATTACTTTAGACGTGGTTGTAGATGTGCGTGTATTATCCATATTTAAACAGCGAGGATTTGGTTAATACTAAAGAAAGATTTGCGTTTCATATTTACTGTAAATTTTACTTTGTGTTATATTAGTATTTATTATGAAATATAAGCATATAGAAGAATCCTTTTTTGTCCAACTTCCGGTACTGTGTATATGAAATTGTATTGGGTATTTGTAATTGCTTGTTTAAACAAATTTAAAAATGTAATATCTTTTCAAGTATCTGCAATAGATGACCATTATGCGTAGACGCATTCTGCTTTGTGTGATGCTTCACCAAATCAGGTGTCGATCCTTCTTGATTATGTTACTCTTGAGACGACAACTACTGAAGTTACGTTTGAAACGACGGTGCCACTCGCGTACAACAACAGTCACCTACAGCATTACACAAAGAATAAATTTCCAATTGAACCACTTGCACCGTATTATTGAAATAAGAGATTTGCAATGTGTGGTGAACTTGCGAATGACATATGTTTCAAACCGGCAGGACATATGAAGTAATATTGCCCCGGCCGGGTCGAGTATTGACCAGCTTCACGTAAAAGCATATACCCATTCTTGCACTCGCATTGTGGTGTTGTCTTTACATCCATCAAAACTATTGAAAAGATGAATTGGAAGATTTTCGAATTAGTTACGTAGCTCCAGTCATGCCATTGAAAAAATGTTTTTGAAACTCCAACTTATTTCGTATAAGAAAGAGCAAGTACTATATTTTTGAAAATCGACAGAGAAAATGGAAAATATTTCCTAAACGAAAGCAAAGCTATATTTAATCAACTTTCTTGTACATAACGGAACCAAAATGATAACATATTTCTGAAAAACATAAACACTAATATTCACCCATAAATACTCACATAAACGGCCGCTGAAAAGGTTGGAGATCGAATTTCCTTACCCACAATAATATTTCGGTCAACGATTTGCTTTCATTCTTCACGGAATACGAACGTGCAGAAGCATAATTTTAACCCACGGATGTTTGATTCAATTGGAACGCATCACGATCCACAAATTTTGGGGAAGATTTCGTAGATCTATGGGGAGCTGTTTACGGTGATGTATGCTAGGGTTGTCTTGGAAGATATTTTGTGAAGGAATGTGTTCGAAGGAAATGTGAGGTAATGGGACAAACGTGGGTCTGATTTTAGTAATTTGAAAACTATGTGAAAGGGTATTTTTGGTACTGGAAAGTTAATTGATTAGTTTATCCCACCTTTCAAAATCACACCTGTAATAGCCAAGCTTGGTGAACGGTACGATTTAAGATTTCGTATGTTTGTTGAATATTTGGTTAAGTTTAAGTATAGTTTTGATGTTAAGAGTTGTGATTTATGGTGTATAGTATTGTTGGTTATATTTGTTATGTGGTTTTATTGTAGCATTGTTGCGATTTAATTCATAGTGATTAGCATGTTGAGCCAATTGGTATGATGCCAATTGGGGTGGTTAGATAAGATATAGAGGTGCAACTTTCTTGTTGAGGGTGTTGTTAGATTGTGAAGAGAAGTGACGTTGTGATTCGATTTTATTTGAAAAGTTGATTGTTGGCTACAGAGGTGACCGCACCCGCGGTGTTTGGGCAGAGACCAGACCACACCCGCGGTCAGATAGGTACCGCACCCGCGGTCGATGCTTCCAGATTTGTGATGTTTTCCAGTAAGCTCACCGCACCCGCGGTAAGAACGCAGCGCACCCGCGGTCGTCGCCTTCGGATTTTTGGAAGTGTTGCAGAATGCCTAGCGCACCCGCGGTATTAATGTTAGCACACCTGCGGTCGTGAACAGTGAAAGCGTGTTTTCGAGATTTAAGTGATATATTACATGAGTTGGCTTCATTTTCCTCATTTCTTTCCCATTCTTCTCGGTTTGCAGCTCTTGGGAGACTAGGGTTTCTACATTTCTTTCTTTCCTTTCTTTGATTCTAGCTTGTGGTTGGATTGTTGGAGTGTGAGCAAGGTTATTGTGGGTTCAAGAAGCTAAGGTAAGCTTGTGGCTTTGTTTATTCTTGGATTCTGATGTTGGGAAATCATGGGTTTGTTGGTTATGTTGGTTTTATGGATTTAATGTTATGGGTTTGTGATTATAGAGTTGTTGATGGTGCAATATATGATTTGTTGTTGTAGGAAGTGTACCAAGATAATAGAATCAAGCTTCTTGTTGGTTGTAAGTGGAATTCATTTTCTTGTGCTCACATGATAATATATGTATTGTGTTTCAATGGTTTTAACATGTTATTCACCTTCCATTTGATTCATGCTATGTATTAATACACTTTTTTATATATTAGAGGCATTTTATGTCTCAATTATGTCAAATGGAATACAAAAGAAAAGAGTATGCAAAGTGTTTGATTTAATGTCCAAAAAAGAGTTCAAATGATTTACTGGATTGATAGATACATAGTCAGAGATTGCATGCAATTAGTTGATCAACGACCATAGGCTTATATCCCAATAGAGTATCGATTTATATCGATGGGATATAGGTACAGAGACAGAGATACTATCTAGATATCAATCCATCAGAGAAAACAGTAATAACATCGTTATTGTTATTCATGCTATGATATTTATGTTTCAGAGTTGATGGTATTCAATGTTTTCAAAGTTATGTTTTTCAGAGTACGCTATGTATCCATTGCTATGTAAGAGTTCCACTTGCTGAGTTTTATACTCATTTAAGTTATTTCATGTGATGCAGATAAGAGCGACGAGCCGGAATGTTGATTGGGGCCGGAGTCATATGCATAAGAGAAGGAAGGAAGATGATATTTTGATAGCATTTTGGACATGATCACAAAAATGATATTTTGTATTTTGTTGCATCATTTTATTGATCGTGTGTATACTTTTGATTATATATATTGAAATGCATTTTGAATCCTTCTTCCCTTCAAGTAAAATTTTTAAATTTCGCTGCTATTTTATTTAAACCGGTCAGAGGGTGTTACAAAACCAAACAAGACAATGTTTTGAGCACACCATACAAACCTATAAATAATCATTTTTCTTATCATTTACGTGTTAATCATTCAATAATCCTATCACTTGAACCAAACACAGCCTAAGTGATATGTCATATACAAAAGTTTTGGCATGAAATCTATTCTTGAAAGGAAATGGATTTAGAAATTTCTAAGTGTTGGAATAGTGTTTTCTCGCACCCAAGGCGTGATGAAAGTTTAATTTTTGGCAAAAAATTGTGTGAGATGGTCTCACGTGTCGTATTTTGTGAGTCAGATCTCTTATTTGGGTCTTTAATGAAAAAATATTACTTTTTATGCTAAGAATATTACTTTTTATTGTGAACATCGGTATTTAGATCATCAATGAAAAAATATAACTTTTTATGCTAAGAGTATTACTTCTTATTGTGAATATTGGTAGAGCTGATCCGTCTCACAGATAAAGATTCACGAGACCGTCTCACAGATAAAGATTCACGAGACCGTCTCACAAGAGACCTACTCTAAAATTAGTAGTTGAGATCAACTTGCCAGAATTTCAGAACTCTAGGTGGCGACGGCGGCGGCTATGCGCGGTGGTGGAAGGGTGGCTCGACCGTGAGCATTGTTTATCAAGTTGGTCGAAATATTTGAGGATAGAAGAGAGACGGATGGAGAAATCTGAGTGAATATTTTTTTTTCGTGGTGTGTTAACAACTTTTGATAATATATATTTAATATCTCTCAATGACACAATCTAATCATACTAAAAAAACCCCCCTCTTTTTTTTTGTTCCTTAACAAAAGGTGAAGGAGAAGAAAAAGAAAAACGAGCAAGATTATGAGCAACTTTATTCGCCGAGCTACGAACATGTATGATCTCTGATATCACAGGGGTCTTCAATCGCTCTCTAATATCTGCTGCACAAATTCCATTATATCCAAGATCATCCTGATTAGTAGTGACTGCCAGCACTGCCAATTGGGAATCGGTAGCTACTTGAACATCCGAAAATCCTCTGTCATATAAGAGAATAATGCTTTCCCGGATCGCCAGAAGTTCACCATGTACTACTGATATGGGCTGATTAATCTGTTTACCAAACGCTAGCAACAAACGGCCTTGGTTATCTCGAACTGCTCCACCAATGCCAAATTGATGTCTATCCTCGTTCATAGCCGCATCCACATTAAGTTTTAAAGTACATGATACCGGTGGTTTCCATACCTTTTCCGATTTATTCCTCGGTGTAGCTTCCACTATCTTCTCCTTGGCCCGAGCTTTTTGGAAGTTAGGAAGTATCACTGAACTCCAGGAGACATTCTCTGCTAACGGTTTCTTCATATCGCTATGAAGGTAATTCTGCTTTTCTCTCCAAACTGCCCACGTGTGTATTGCAAATCCCTCAAATTCTGTCGTAGATAGTTGTGTTTTCAGCCATAAACAAAACTCCAATGTGCACGATTGTGATTCTCCCCGTAGAACGAAAGAGAACGGTGTATTCTTCCATAAATGTTTTATTGCCGCACAAGAGAATAATGCATGGCAAGTTGAATCCATGGGGAAGTTGCACAGGCTGCAAGATTCAGTAACCGGAACATGATGCCAAAATAGGTTCTGGTTAGTCGGAATACAATCATGGGTAATATGCCACCAGAATAGGCGTATCTTTGGGGGAACAGAAAGACTCCAAATAAAGAACCACCATTCTTCATTAGGATGGTGGTCCTAGTTGTATTTTTAACTACTAAAAACACATGGTATAGTTAAGTATTTTTAACTACTCAATGACACAATCTTAATCATACTAAAACTCTTCTAAAATCATCATTCATCTAGGACTAGTTGAATTCTCTTTATCAAAACCCCTACATTGTATTTTTAACTACTAAAAACACATGGTATAATTAAGTAATTATTATTCAACTAGCATACTCTAAATCTTAATTTTCTCACGAATTATTTCTAACTTTTGAAAATACTTAATATAATTAAATAACAATTATTTAGATAATTAATTTTTTTAGATTCCTGTAGAATATTCAATTTGTGTTTTGACTTGTTGAATTGGTTTGAACATTTAAGTGGGTGGACTAAAATGCTCCAGCTCCCGATTTTACTAATTAAAATTTTAAGAAAAAAAAATAGAAGAAGGATAAAAAAATTTGTTCAATTTCCACTACCCCATTTTCTCACACTTCCCCCCACTTTTCTTTTTTTTTTTTTTAATTTCATCTCATTCTTTTATTATTTACTAAAAATAATTCATTTTTTATTTTAATATTATTTTAAGAATAAAACAATAAATAAAATTGAAACGATAAAAACATGATACAAATCCTAAATCAATTTACCCCAATTTTCATACTTCTATTTCTCTATTTCTCAAATATCTTCCCTTCTGCCCGCGATAATATCTTTAATTTATTTCTTCCAAATTTTTAGGTGCTAATGTTTCAAAAAACTTTTTAAAAAAAGCAAAAACTTATGTGAGACGATTTCACGGGTCGTATTTGTGAGACAGATCTCTTATTTGGGTCACCCATTAAAAAGTATTACTTTTTATGCTAAAATAATTACTTTTTATTGTGAATATGGTTAAGGTTGGCCCGTCTCACAGATTATGATCCGTGAGACGGTCTCGCATGAGACTCGCTCCTAAAAAAAGCAATAACTCGCCTCTCCTT
The DNA here is from genome assembly GCF_022965805.1 of Primulina eburnea. Taxonomy (NCBI): domain Eukaryota; kingdom Viridiplantae; phylum Streptophyta; class Magnoliopsida; order Lamiales; family Gesneriaceae; genus Primulina; species Primulina eburnea. The sequence continues at coordinate 9,264,817 of NC_133116.1, forward strand.
TTTTTAGATTAATAACATAGAAAGTATTTAATTACTAATATATATTGAGAAAGAGATTGATTAACTTTCATATTGACTTTAAAAAAATCTCTCAAAACTTAAAAACGTTGATATTATAAATAAGTTAAAAAAACTATACCAATATATTTAAATATTTATATAAAAGTTTTATACACTAATTAAAAAGTTAACTTTACATATATATTACTATTTAATTAAAAATTTACACCATTTTACTAATTTTATAATAGGTCTCTTGTGAGATGATCTCACGAATCTTTATCTATGAAACGGGTCAACCCTACCGATATTTACAATAAAATTAATATTATTAGCATAAAAAGTAATATTTTTTTTCATGAATGACTCTAATAAGAGATATGTCTCATAAATTACGACTTATGAGACCGTCTCACCCAAGTTTTTGTCAATTTTGTAATCAATTTCGTAAAATATTAATTAATTTTACAAAAATACCCTCAAATCATGTTTTTCTTGCAACTTCCACAAATTTATCTTCAGTAATATCTCATAATTTATTTATCGTGGTTTATAAGCCATTAAATCTTTGATAATTTATCTGAATTCTTGATTTTTGAATATTTTATTTTAATCAAAATTGTTGTAATTATTATTATTTTAATTCAATCGAAATTTTATAGAATAAAAAATTATTACATTATATATAATATTATTATAAATAAATAAAAGGTGATATGATAAAAGCGTGGATTGCACAATCCGATTCTGTGCCTCAGCGTCTTCCTCCCTATCCAACGTGTCTATCTCTGAGCCTACATCACACGCTCACGAAGCTCACTACTCCACACCCATGGCTAACTACAAGGAGGCTCACATTTGCCAGTGCTTGAGCCGCCTGGCCACCGCGCGCTGCGACGCCATTGTCACCATCTACGGCCACCGCCGCAAGACGGGGATGCAGTTCGTCGAAGGAGTTTTGAGCATCGCACGAGGTCTGCTTCTGCTCGGTATCAATCCTGGTGACGTCGTCTCCATTTCTGCTCTCAACAGGTGATTCTGAATTCTGAACAACATTTAACTTTTCGTCGTCTTTTTTTTAACCCATGGAAAAAGAAGTAGCGGTTGCAATGTTGCGAAACAAATCAATGGCCTTTTTAAGCCGTGGTTCTATTAATATGAGACATTTCAGTGCTTTGAATCCATGGTTTTATTGTGAACGGAGAGATTTGAAGTTGTGCGTCGATGGAGATTGTTAAATTCTACCATTTACGATGTCTCTAGCTGTAAATGAAGTCTTGAATGACTAGGAAAATGGTTGTTAACTTGAATTTTACTCTTTTTTTCGAGTAATTCCAAGCAATATCTCCCTTTCCATCGTTCTTTTGCCATTTGTAAGGTTCATCTGCTGGTGGACCCACGAATTTATAATTTACATTTAAGAAAATCAACAATTCATGTTCATTGCGATTATTTACTAAAGTATTGGCTGATCTCATGGGTCTGAGATCGTAAAACCAGCTTTGATTTGATCTGATTTGATTCCAGTGATTTGTTCATGGAATGGATGCTTGCAATTACTTATGTTGGCGGCATTGCTGCTCCCCTCAACTACAGATGGGTCAGTCCCGATCACAGGAAATTCTTTACTACCAACTTGTTGCAACTATGCTAATGTTCATAATGCTGTAGAGCCTGGAAGAGGCATTGTTGGCAATGGAAGTAGCACAGCCGGTATTATTGGTAACTGACTCAAGCCAAGGATACTGGCATTCCAAGTTTGGCATTGATTCTGTGCCATCTTTGTTGTGGCACGTATTGATAGATAACATGATTGTTGATGCAAACGACACTGCAACCAGTATGATGTTGATATAACCTTTAAATTAATAATAGATGCTAGATTTATGTAGCAAGTATCTTATGAAGATGTGTAATTTTAATGCAATGTTTGCTTTTGAAATGCAGTTTTTGCCGCTGAATTACTAAAGGAGCCTACCCGATCGGTCAAATTAGACTATGTTTGGGCGCCTGAAAGAGCTGCCATCATATGTTTTACTTCAGGTAATATTTAATTTTTTTCTTTTTTTCCTTCCACGTATGCTTCGATCCAAAGAATTTAAAGAAAGTTTGATGACTTTGAAGGCTTGATTCTGCCTCTATTCATGTCATAAGTAACGCATGAAAGCAATTTAGAGTGCCACCAACGTACTTGCACAGAAGAGTGGCCATTAATGTCAATTTTTTTTTTTAACTTTCTAAAGAAAAACCCATGCTACAAAAGAGACATAATAATTTAACAATATTATCACCACATGAATCTATGTTTTGGCTATATAAAACCATTGTTCATGATTAAAGATATTGAATACTTTGGTGTCCAAATTCTCTACTCTGCAAACTTAATGCATCTTTCATTTACCAGGGTCTAGACAAGGCAAAGTCATAATTTAACTTCAGATAAAAACAGGTTTCAACTTTCCTGATTGTTCTTGATAATCAAAGAAGATCTAGCTGTCAATGTAAATAGTATTTCTGTTTTTGATAAAATTGTGGATCTTCTTGAAGCATTAGATAACAAAGGCTAATCTTACTAAATTTTACTGGCAGGAGTAAAGTGTCAGCAGCAAGATTTCCCTCTATCCAAAAACTTTCTTGACAAGTCTTATGGCTATATTTGAATTTATATTAACACATATCCATTTTGGTTTTTCTTAACAACCATAGGTACGACTGGAAGGCCCAAGGGAGCTACCATAAACCATTCAGCTATAGTTGTGCAATCCCTTGCAAAGATTGCCATTGTTCGCTATAATGAAGATGATGTATACTTTTCCTTGTGATGTTGTCATTTTATTTCCCACACAAATCCATTTTAATATCTCTTACCAAAGTCATAAAAAGAATTGTTAAAAGCAAGGAAAAGCGTTCAGGGGTGTTTCCATATATCTATTCACAGAAAAGTCAGAAAGAAATATTTTTCCTTGTTAGATGCTTAGTACCACAGCTAACTTCTCAATGACACGACTCTGACAGGTCTATCTGCACAATGCTCCATTATGCCACATTGGTGGAATATCGTCGGCCATGGCAGTGTTAATGGCAGGGGGTAGTCATGTTATAATACCCAAGTTCGAGGCTAATAAAGCCAGTGAAGCCATCAGAGAACACCTTGTTACTTCTTTTATAACTGTACCCACAATGATGGCTGATTTAATCTCCTTTATTAGGTAAATAACATTTCCTTTGTCCAGTTTGGATGAGGCAGTTTTTGTGTTGCAATCTAGATTTAATCCTTTCATGCAAACGGTTCTTGTGACATGCTTTGAATATAATGCTTTGTTGTTCTGTATTACTGATTACAAGTTATCATATGACGTGCTTGTGTTTTTTTCTACATGTGCTGCTTGCTTTTTGCAAATGATCATAAATTGTTTGTAGAAACTTTTCACAGGATGAAGCAAACATCTGAAAAATTCGAAACTGTGAAGAAGATTCTTAACGGAAGCGGGACTCTGTCAGTTGAGCTCATTGAAAATGCCACCAAACTTTTTCCAAGAGCCATGCTTCTCACAGCTTATGGTATATTTTATCCCGATTTATTTTATTCCAATATGATCACAAGAAAATGTAAGTTTTTGAAGCTGAAGAAACGATAGTGAAAATAACAGGAGGTCTCATTGTTGTACATATCACACATGCACTGAAAATTTTGAATGTGATTGGACCCCAACTTTCCCTGGTGAAATACTATGTATTCCTTCACATTCCTGTTTTCTAAGTTCTAACAGACTTAACTGTTGTATGCAAATTTTATTTCCTGGGGATTGTACAACTTTTATGTTGGAATTTTGGATTGAGTTTAGTTATATTAACTCGATGTCCTAATAAGTAAGAAAAATTCCAATATGTTTCTTTTTTCTATCTCCTTTCACAAAAATAAAATAAAATATTCACCTTTATCCTTCACTGATTCTATCTTCCATGCTTTTATTTCATCAAGGAATGACAGAGACATGTTCTTCATTAACCTTCATGATGCTTCACGATCCTACAAAAGAAAACCATTTCCAGCAACTATGTGATTTTCAGAAATCCCACTCAAGTTGTCAAGAGGGTATTTGCATAGGGATGCCTGCACCACATGTTGAACTAAGAATAAGTCTCGAAGACTCTTCCAGTGGGGGGAAAATCTTGACAAGGGGACCCCATGTAATGCTCCGGTATTGGGGTCAAACTCCATCCAAGCATTTGGGTCCTGTGAATGAAGCTTGGCTTGATACAGGAGATATAGGACGTATAGATGATCACGGTAATCTGTGGCTTATGGGGCGTGCAAAGGATAGGATCAAGAGTGGAGGGGAGAATATCTTTCCTGAAGAGGTTAGAATGCAAAATGGACTTTTATGTCTTACATACTTGATCATGACTCTTATGCTTGCAACCATCACTTCTGAAATTGCTTTTATGAAGCATATGGTTTCACTTTTCTTGTGACACAGGTAGAGGCTGTCCTATCCCAACATCCGGGAATATCCAAGATTGTTGTCGTAGGTGTTCCAGACTCTCGGTGGACTGAGATGGTAGTCGCTTGTATCAAACTTAAAGACAATTGGGACTGGGTCGATATTGACTTTAACCACTCGTCCAAAGACGAAGTTCAATCTGTATCCAGTGAGATACTCAAACAGTTTTGTAGAGAAAAAAATTTGACTGGGTATGCTCTTTTATATGACATATATATATAACTAAATAATGTTCTCTCTTTCTACCTCATATGCAGAGACCTGGTGTGTAAAAATTTTTATCCTTGCAGATATAAAATTCCAAAAAAAATAATCTTATGGGGGAATTCATTTCCAGTTACGACGACGGGGAAATTAAGGAGAGATTGTATCAGAGCTGAAGTTATTTCTCACGCGGGCCGTTTGTCCAGCAAACTATGACAACACTGCACCAAATAATTTATTTCAGCTGCACTCTAAGTACATAGAATATGTGCATGTCTCGCATTCTAGAACCAGAACATTTCCATTCTCAGTATTTTGTTTTAGGCCATTTGTGATTTATTTGATACTGTGATGACACAGCCATTATCGTATTTTGTATCGTAGAAAATCAGTGTCATCTTTCTGCAATTCTTAGCCTCTGTAGTTGGGAAGTGTGTAACTCGAACAGAATGTTCCAGAATTCATTCATTCTATTGTTATTTAATATATTTTTTTAAATGTTTAATAACTTCTTTTATTTTGGTTGTGGTCATCATTATCAATTATTACATATGGTATCATAATTTTCTTCTTCTCCATCTCTTTTTTCTTTGGTTATTTCGATCTGGCTTTTGCACTGTAAAATCTTACAATTCGTGCCCAATTAGATGGATTCCCATGAATGACAATGTGGTGTTTAATCCTTTGTTTTCAGTATGTTTTTTAAAAAAAGTTAGCTCCCTCAAAAATCAAATACTCGATAAACTGGAAGAATCAAAAGTAATCATTGTTTTAAGAACGATATCTACCTGCATGAATGATATCGTTGATAAACAACCACAAGAAGTTGAGAATATGATTGGTTAATGAGATGTTAAGATTGCATCAAAGATCCTTACTTGTAACGATGACATTGAGACGAGTTCGAAACGAGTTTGGTCAAATTCAAGACTCGTCCTATTAAGAATATATCCGGATCTGAACATGTCCTAAAACATGTTCAATCTGGATTGGATCCGCAAACTAGTCAATCATTAATTTAATTAATTCTAGTAAATATAAAATGAAAAACTCTAGATATCAATACATTAATCAAAATTGCACCAAAATCATAATATCTTTTAATAATAAATTAACAATAAGGGACGACAATATTAAATTAAGTTTAATTGGATTAAGACATTTATTATTTAATATAATATAAATATAGTAACGGATTTATTAAAACATGTTACCCGTTTTGAATCAGCCGATCGGGTTTAGATTTATTTATTCTGATATGAAAAAAAAAAAAAAAAACAAAAACAAAAGTCACATCAGTCAAAAACTGGTCGGTATGTATTATTATTCGTTGAGCAAAAAACTTTTGATATATTTATACAAAATAAATAAATAAAAAAAATTCAAGTAACCTCAAAGGTGACTATTTATTAAACAAAAATGATAGTTGACAAGTGATATACTTAAAATTGAGTTTAACAAAATATTTCTTTCAATGTTAATTATATTATATCATGTGATTTTTAAAATTTTGAAATTATGCAAATAAATATTCAATTTATCCCCCCCACCACCCAAGGGGGTGTGTTTAAAAATTGTTTAATTTAGGAAGTGTGTTATAATATAGTGGGCAAAATGAAGGGCTTTTTTTAAAAATAATATAAAAAAAATAAAAAAATATAAAATATTGCAAATTCAAAAGTTTTACAAAACGAATGTTTATTAAATTATATATATATATTTATATTTTATTACTAAATAAAAAAAATATAAAATCCGTGACAGTCTGGGACGAATCTTATTTTTGATTATTCTCGGTTCTGTGCATACGTTTGCAAATATACATACCTCTGTTATATATAATTTTCGGATTGTTATAGTTTTGTAAAACTTTTGAATTTGCAATATTTTTATAATTTTTTATTTTGTATATATTATTTTTAAAAAAAGCCCCAAAATGAAATCCATCATAAAAATAATTTGATTAAATATTGCAACTTTATATTTTTTTTGTAAAAATTTCATTTATTACGTCGAAGAATTGAAACTAAATGCCAAGTTTTGGAAGGTTTATATAGTTAATTACGCAATTAAAATTTCGTCAAAATTGGGTGTACTTATTGAATTAATAAAATGCATCAAATACATCATTTAATGAAACGAATTCGAGCTTAATAAAAAAAATACTTTAGTAACATAATTACAATTATTTAATAGATAATATTTGACATGAACTTAAAATATCGATGTCTATATAACCCTGAGTTAATTGTTTTATAAGTCGTCTATTTCTTAATCTAATAAATAAAATATAAAGTCAAGCTTTTGTTTTACATGAATATTTTGGTAATGTTAAATACACAAATCACAGGAGAGATTGTGTCAATCCGACTCGATATTTCAGCAAGAAAATATAGAAAAATTAACAGCTGGTTTGCTATTTTTTTATACCTTTATATGAATATCTTTTTAAAATATAAATAAATTTTTATTCTTATAGCTAGTTCTCCTATCTTTACTCACTTTTATTTCCGAAAAAGAAAAAAAAAATCCATATATTTCGATCTTATCGGTTATGAAATCAGTGGCATTGGTGAATTCTTAGCCAGAAATTGCAACCTCGTGGTTTAGAATTAGTAAAAAATAATAATAATCCATATTTGATCAATTAGGACAAAAGTGGATTGGTCAAAACTAATTACCTGATTTGTTGCAATAATATACGAGATAGCATTAATAATCGGGACAAAATAAGGAACGAGCCAGTCGGTATTAATATAAATAAATAAATATTGGTTTCCCAAAAGAATAGCTGAGAAAAAAAAGCTCCTTCGATCCTTAATTCATGCCCAAAAACATTAGTATAAATAGCCATTGGCTCAACTCAGAAAAATTCAAGCTGTAGCTGAGAATAAGTAATATATAAAAAAACAGAAAAAGAAGAATAAAAAGATTCAGAGGTCTCTCAAACAAAGTATATAGCAAGAAATGCAATAAAACTGTAATTATTTTTTCCGTTTTGAGAGCTCCTCTTTATCTGTATAAAGTTCTCTTTTTTAAAAGATTTATCTATTATTAGTTTTCCAGCTAAGTATATTGGTGATTTGTGAATAAGTTGTAAAGATGGCAGTTGGAGCTATTGACGTGGGAACTGGCGCGAACTATGAAGCCCGGGTCACGCCCTTCGTCGTCGTGGCCTGCATGGTCGCCGCGACGGGTGGTCTTATTTTCGGTTACGACATTGGTATCTCAGGTTCGTATCTCTTGTTCAGCCTTTGTAGAAAATGATTGTATAAAAGAAATGAAAATCCCTGATCCAATATTTTCTCATCCAGATGTTCATTAACCAATTTTGTGACTGGTGTTTTACAGGAGGGGTTACATCGATGGACGAATTCTTGCAGAAATTCTTCCCCTCTGTGTATGCAAAGGAGAAGGCTCCTGGTGACTACAACCAGTACTGTAAATTCGAGAACCACGTGTTGACCCTATTCACATCCTCCCTTTACCTGGCGGCACTCATTGCTTCCTTCTTCGCTTCGATCACAACCCGCGCGTTCGGCCGGAAAATCTCCATGACCACGGGAGGTCTGATCTTCCTCATCGGTGCTGTGCTCAACGGAGCAGCTGTCAACGTTGAGATGTTGATCGTTGGTCGTATTTTGCTTGGTGTGGGTATCGGTTACGCCAACCAGTCTGTCCCAGTTTACCTCTCCGAAATGGCACCACCAAAGCTGAGAGGAGCACTCAACATTGGCTTCCAAATGGCCACCACCATTGGTATTTTTGCAGCAAATCTTGTCAACTATGGAACATCAAAGATGCAGGAGAATGGATGGAGGGTCTCACTTGCCTTGGCGGCTGCCCCAGCTGTTATCATGACCGTTGGTGCTATTTGCTTGCCAGATACACCCAACTCCCTGATCGAGAGAGGACAGAAAGAGAAAGCACGTGAAATGTTGCAAAAGATCCGTGGTACGCCATCTGTGGACACTGAATTCTCAGATTTGGTGGAGGCAAGCGAGGCATCCAAGCTGGTGGAGCACCCATGGAAGCAGATTCTAGAAAGAAAATACAGGCCACAGTTGGTGATCACATGCTTGATTCCATTCTTCCAGCAACTGACTGGCATTAATGTCATCATGTTCTACGCTCCTGTTCTGTTCAAGACCTTGGGATTCGGGGACGACGCCTCGCTCATGTCTGCAGTCGTGACTGGCCTTGTCAACGTGTTAGCCACTATAGTCTCCATCTTAGTGGTCGATAAATTTGGGAGAAGGGTGTTGTTCCTAGAGGGAGGCATTCAAATGATCATCTGCCAGATTGGTGTTGGATGTCTCATTGCATCTGTTTTCGGAGTTTCAGGCGATGGGGCATTCAGCAAAGGAATGGGCAACCTTGCACTGGCACTCATCTGCATATATGTAGCTGCTTTTGCTTGGTCATGGGGTCCTTTGGGATGGCTGGTTCCCAGTGAAATCTTCCCATTGGAAATCAGATCTGCAGGACAATCCATCAATGTTTCCGTCAACATGTTCTTCACATTCGTGATCGGGCAACTGTTCTTGTCAATGCTCTGCCACTTGAAGTTCGGCTTGTTCTTCTTCTTCGCTGGATTTGTGATATTGATGACTGTGTTCGTGTTCTTGTTCGTGCCGGAGACAAAGAACATGCCAATTGAAGAGATGAACAGAGTGTGGAAGGCTCACTGGTTCTGGGGTAAATACATTCCAGATGATGCAGTGGGTCTTGAACACCACACAAATAAGAATAACAATCAAACTGCCTAAACAATTAGCATTGCTACTGAATAAACAACCTGATGCTTAACAGATTAGGTTTTATGAATTATTTGAGTGTATGTTCCATTCATTTTAAGATTTATAATGTTATAAAGTAATAAAATATATTTTATTTAGTTTTTGCCTTGGTGTATATTTTCCCACATTATGTTACCAGTCAAATCATGCATTCAGACTCGTTCCATACTAGAAAAGTAATCAAGAAAACATTCCCAAATCTTTCAATCACATTTTCTTGGTCAAGCAAAATCAGCCATCCCTTCAAATGCTTTTAACTAGGCTGAAAATAACGATATTAGAAAAAACAATGGAAGATTGATTAGCAACAATATATTACCATCAACATACTTATACAAATATTGTAAATCATAATCACACTTTCCTTTACCCCATCTTATCCACAATTTTGTTGAGAAAGTACCCAGAAAAAAAAGAGATAATTTCAGTCAACTTTTTCTTTGAATAAATTAACCTCAAATTCATAAGACACTTAAAATTCAGTTAGTTAAGTAATTATCAAAGATACATCCCTAAATATTTTTGTAAAATTATTTCTTTGGTGCGTTTCTTCTTGATCAATGTAAAGCATGTTTCCTTTGTTTTTGTCCAGCGAAAGTCAAGATCCAAATGTACAAATAACAGAACTCATCATTCGCAATATTAACACTAAAATTGGCTTGGTATACTGAAACTGATTCTAGCACAGAGCTATATGCCTCCTCTCAAAGTAGATCAATATAAAGGTACAAGGTAATGACTACTATTATTTGAATATTACAATTATACATATAATATATATATATATATATATATATATATATATATATATATATATATATTTACCTAGGAATGGCTCTAATGTACAGTAACATGACTTGTAAATGTATAGGACATATAAAACATCTGTCACCTCCACATAAAAATGTAATAATTTCTATGAAGGAGATGCAGGTATGGATTGCTTAACCATTTAGAGAGGGTTAAAAGATGGACACCGAGTCCAGATGTTTGTCTACATACTCTTTAAGTTTAGCTTTGGTTATTGCACCCTCCTTCCTGCTTCCTGGAACTTCCTGGCCATCTTGGAAGACTATCAATGCTGGCAATCCATAAACCTTGTATTTCTCAATCAGTTGTGGGTTTGAATCATGATCAACTTTAACAACCATCAGTTTTTCTTGATACTCCTGAGAATTTCGTTAAAGGAAAAATTACAGAGGAATATTATGCACAAAGGTCTCAAGGTCTCATGTAGATATGTTCATTACCATATTCAGTTTCTCAAAAGGGGCATTTGTTAATTGATGTCACATTATTTTAACACATTAAATGTAATATAATGCAGAATTGGCAACACAACCTGAATACAATCTGTATATCACCCTTTCATGTGTGCAAAACATTCGATTCTTCAAAAAGAATCATTACAAGAAGAAAAATAGAAGAGGCTATTAAGTAAAAAGTAATATTCACGGTTACATTAATATACACATTTCCAGGAATACCAGACCACCAACCTTTCTCAATTTTAAAGAAAAGGTATCAACAGCAAATGACAATCAATTTCTCAGTTGTGCTAAACTATGATTCCCTTGTTCCTGAAAACCATTCCGATAAGAAATTCTTCTCTATTTGATGCATGGAAGCCGTGTCCTTTATCATACCGTTTTTCCATGCAAATATTTTGAAAATTACTAGAGTGCCTAAATTACATGTCAGTGTTAAACATCATTTCAACTTCTTCTTATTAATAAAAAAACATTTCACAAAACTAACCCATAGGTAACAGTAGTTTGCAACGTTCTCTGAAATGGTGTGCTTCTAACCAGATATGAAAAGACTACTCCTCCATTTAAAAACTAGTATTTTTTTTAGATGGACTCTCTAATCCCTTCTAGTCCTAAAATTAATGCGCTAATGGGGATGGATACATTGGAAGGGGACCCCAAGAACGTGATGCCACAAGGATAGTGTTATATCATCAATGTATTAATGTCTGTGATCGAGTACCAGTAAATAATGAAAACACTACTTGATGTCGGCTTTTGAAATGCACGCCGCAATCTCACCTTGACTTTCACCAAAAAATTAAGTCAATCATGAGAATTTTTTTAAAAAATCAAGCACCCACATGTAAAATCTATTACCATCGAACCAGTGGAAATCATGCCATACGATTAAGAAACAATAACTGAATAGCCACCGTACCTGCGCTAGGGTTTCAAGCGCGGGAGCGATCAAACGGCAGGGACCGCACCAAGTAGCCACGAACTCAACAAGGACCGGACGTTCTGACTTTAAGACGACATCGTAGAACTCACTCTCGTCTATCTCCCGCACCGCGGCACCACACTTGATCGAGGTTTTCTTCGAAGACCTCGCCAAGGGGGTAATCATCCAATTTCGCAGCGAGCTCCAGCAAACTCTACTGAAAGCCGAAGAAGAGTGAGAAGAAATCCCGTAGCCACTTCCGGCAGCCGTTACACGAACCGCAGGCAGCTTCGAACAGCACGGAATAATCGGTACCGAGGATACAATCGGCATCGTCGTCTTCTCCACTGAAACTGGTCTGCTGAATCTCTCTGAGTGGCACTCAATTTTCCGCCAGTATAAATTACAGATTATTATCGGACACTTTTGGTGGGCCGAAGTTAAAATTTACCAGGCCCAAAAATGATTAAAGTCCATTAAATTCTCGGAGCCCGGTAATACCTGAGGCCCGTTAAATAGGCTAGCCCATTATATAAAGATGGGAGTCATGGAACCAGTAATATAATTTGATATTCGTAAATTCCATTTTTTTTATGAAATATTAAACTAAAAATATTAAAAAGATCTGAAAAGTGGTAATTTTTTTAGTGTGTGTGTCTATATATATATATATATATATATATATATATATATATATATATATATATATATATATATATATATATATATACACACACACTAAAAAAATTACCACTTTTCAGATCTTTTTAATATTTTTAGTTTAATATATATATATATATATATATATATATCACATTTTAGGCCAATTTGATGTATTCGTCATTCCACATCGCTTATTTGGTTTTTAAGTGGAAACTGCAATTTTCGAATTTTATATCTGTCATTTTGCAATTTTGATCATCCATTATATCAAAATTGGATTGTAGTTTCATATCATTCAATTTTGATCATTTTAATACTCTTTTGACTTTTATTAGGAGTTTTGATATGATAATTCACAAATGAGCGTCACTTCATAAATAAAAAAAGAACAAAATTGTAAAAAAAAAATTGTAACGGATAAATACTTGAAATTTGACTACATAAATATTAGGTTAAACATGCATGATTAAGAAAAATATTGATATGAGTAATCTTTTTGGAAACCTCTCGTAGGGTCAAACTGTTGATGTTACGTTGTATGATCTTGTTGGGTGAGTGAGTCCTAAAAAAAGGTCACCAAATCGTAATGGGTGAGAATGGTTTGCTGGGACAGCGTTGTCTAAAAGAAAATGATAAAACTGATATCCAGTGTGATATGAGACAACAACAACAATAAAACATGTCCATCTCCTAAATAGCTCATTCCATTGACACTCAAGTAGGTGTAACCTCTCATTTACACCAGTCTTAATACGAGACTCTTAGCTGCAATAAATATAAGAAATAAAGTTACGTATCTGTTATCAACTATAACTTTTGATCAATGAATAAAAGCTTGATCCAAATAATAGAATACCAACATTGTAGATGGACAAATATATATGATCATATTTGATATTTTCCCTTTTTTTAAACCCACGATTCGGTTATTTCGATTTTGAAGAACATCAATTCGGCTAGTTCGATTTTAGGTATAGAGTTTGGTCGGGTTGAAAGTAAGTTTTGATTTCAACCCGACCAATTGGAACAAAGAGGCTGTTTTATGTCATGTTTGGATAGAAATACTTTTGGACTTTTGCTTTAAAATCTCCTTAGAATTTCACTTAATTTTATGAGCGCATTCAAACACCGAAATCTTTTCGATTTAAAAAGGCTCGATATATTCGAATGTGTCCACGTGAAGCATGATTAGAAGTTAGCAAGTACCACACGTGAAACATGATGATGCAATGTAGGGACATGCGACAAATTTGGGTTTCAAGTATTTTTAAGATTTATTATATTTATATACATATATAAAAAAAATAAAAATAAAAACTTGTCTGAGACGATCTCACATGTCGTATTTTGTGAGACAGATATCTTTTTGGGTTATTCATTAAAAAAATTACTTTTTATGCTAAGAGTAATACTTTTTATTGTGAATATCGATAGGGTTTTACCTATCTAAAAGATAAATATTCGTGAGACTGTCTCACAAGAAACATGCTCATAAAAAAATTGATTTATCGAGTTCCTATTTCACCTTCTAGCTGAAACTCTTCTATGATCGTGCATGCGTATATTATAATAACACATAATCATAATAAAGAAAGAAATTAACTAAAAAAAGTTGAAGAGAAAGACCAAACAAATAGGAGTGTTTAATGTGATCCGACAAAATAGTTCCAACAAACATAAATAACAAAAAAAATACACTTTTGTTGTCCTAAATAATATTTTGAACATAAAAAATTATGCTTTCATAGATCTGGTCAGAGATCGATTCACGTTACAATTTTAATTTGTTAGACAATATAATGGTAGTTTTCTTTTTTTTTGAATAAATATGTATCAAAACTATATCACCATGGAATATACCAGAATAAAAATCACATAAATATTAATTTAGAAGCAATAGGATTAAAGAAGAGGAAAAAAATCAAAAAGAACCAATTTTTTCCTCGAAAAATAAAAGTGAAACCCAATCTAAGTTTGAAAGAGTAAGTCTCTTGTGAGACGATTTGACGAATATTTATCTGTGAGACAGATCAACCGTATCGATATTCACAATAAAAATTAATATTGTTAGCATAAAAATAATATTTTTCATAAATGACTCATATAAAATATCTGTGTCACAAAATAGACTCGCATGAAGTTTTTGTCATTTTGAAAATCAGCTAGAAAAATAACTAATTTATCCAAGAATACGTCATAAATCACCAGGTTTTATTTGATTGTTCTCGTCCACCTGTAATAATTGGAATCCTGGAATTAAAGTAGGCAGCACAAGTTCTTTTCATCGTCATCTACATACTTCTTCTCTCTCACTCGCAAAAGAATTGTTCATCAATGGATGCTTTGGGACTGCTGAGGATTCGGGTCAAACGAGGTATCAATCTTTCTGTGCGAGACACGGCCACCAGTGATCCTTACGTTGTCGTCACATGCGGCGAGCAGGTCTGTCTCTATTTAGTTATTCTTGGATTATATGTATATATATGTATGTAGAGTTCTTTTCATCTATAGGGTTTGAGATTTTTTTGGTCGAATTGTGGGTATTTTTTTTTCACCTGTTTCTTTAACTTGGAACTCGATTTACAGCATATATACTTGAGGTGGTTTTCTGATTAAATTTTGACTCACATAAATTATGTTTTCTGTCAATCAAGGAAATTTATAGTCGATCCACATTTTCAGGAGGAATTAGTTTATGGGAACTCGATAATGATATGTTGTTGTTCATCGTTTTGGTGTAGTTCCAAGTTGTTTAATGCATGAATGTGAATTTGTGGCTTTACTATCTTGTCTGACTAGGAAAGCCAAATCTTCCCACGGGCCTTGTATTAATACTTTAGGTCATCGCGCCTTTTTTAAAATCTTGGTTTTGAATCGATTTCGGCCAGTTTATGACAGAATTCGAGTTTGATGCAGATTCTGGTATCATATTGTCTAAAGCATATTTACTTTGCAGCGGGTGAAGACTAAAGCCGTCAAGGACAGCTGCAACCCCGAATGGGACGACGAGTTGACGATTTACATCAAGTCTCTAGATGTTCCTATTATTCTCGTAAGTGTCATAATCAAATCTTGATTTACGTCCAACTTCTAGAGCAATCGTCTATCAAATTTTCGTTCATCTCGACCTCCGGTTCCGGATACCTGAGGCCAACCCAGGCCCCTCTGGTGAACCAACAATTATATATATATATGTACTCACATCTTTACTTTTCAGTGTGTGTATGACAAAGACACCTTCACCGGAGACGACAGCATGGGAGACGCCCAAATCGACATTAAACCTTACGTAGAATGTCTGAAAATGGGATCGCAAGATCTCCCAGATAACACTAAAGTAGATAGGGTCCTGCCAAGCCAAGAGAACTGCCTAGCTCATGAAAGCTGTGTTGTCTGGAACAAAGGTAAGATGACCCAAGAGATGACTCTCAGGTTGAGGAACGCAGAATGCGGTGAAGTCGAGATTGAGATTGAATGGATCGACGCTCAAGGTTGCAAAGGTCTCCATCGACCCACCAGTCTTTCTATGTGAAATAGTATCGATATTACTCGATGACATCGACTGAACTCGTATCTAAATAATCGATCCATTGTAGTGTGTCGTTGACATGGGTTGTGAAGTACTCGATCATCATGTTTCTATGTATGAACTCTTTAATAAATGCTATGAAGATCAGTTTGAGAGAGAAAGGAACCTTACTCTGATTTTTGTAGAAGGGATTAAAGCCTGAGAATACTTCTGATTTAATAAATAAAATCTAGGACGAAAATGGTAACTAACAAAATCTAGAAAATAATATCTTAAGCAAAATTTTGAGATATAAATGTAAATTTATAAAATTTCAAGTTACATAATAATCATATGATTATGGTGCATAGCCCTCTTCACCGCAACATCGATGATAATATCTCAGCCATAGTCTTATCAGGCACATCACCTTGATTATCAAGTTGAATTCCAGACTCCAGCACTGCTGCATCCAATGTTAGCTTCCTTTTAGCAATCTCGTAAACGTTCTCATCAACTGTATTCTTTGTCACGAGCCTTGAAAAATGAAGTGAACAACAAATGATTGTTAAATATTTAACTAGAAAAGAATATAATGGAGCGAGCATGCAACACGACACAGAAATCAGATCACAATCTTTGATTTCAAGAAAATGGAGGAAGAGGGAACAATGCCTGTAAACTGTGACTGGCTTGGTTTGCCCAATACGATGGCAGCGATCTTCAGCCTGCCGATCAATCTGAGGATTAAAATCCATGTCATGAATTATAACTGTATCAGCTCCAGTCAAGTTCAAACCCTGCCCTCCAGCCCTTGTGGACAGCAAGCATGCAAAGATTGAGGTGTCCTTGTTGAAGGTATCAACGATTGTCTGTCTTTCTGTCACCTGTGTGCTGACAATACGAAACACATATCAAGCTCCACAAATAGATTATGTGATTTCTGTTTTAAGAAGAATAAAATGGTATGAATTTTGAACAAAGTAAGCAACGTTATGCATGCCATTCATTCAGCTATAACCCTAGCAACAACGAAGCCTCGAAGATCAAGTTTTGGGATCAAACATTTGATCACCAACGATGGCAGCAATACGACTTGCTATTATGTTTAAATGTTTGCCGAAATGCACTAATTTGAATTATAATCTTGTTGCATTGATGAGCTAATTTTACACTAATATTACGGCCATTTGGACTGCCCTTCCATTTGTCAATTTATAGACATCGAGACCAATTGGACGCTTGAGATTAGATTTTCCGTTTTCTGTCAGATTTTTCTTTCAGTGAAGTGGATATTTGTGTTATTAGGATCTACAGCACAATTAGGCGTAGCTTTTTTAATATCAAAATGCAGCGATTAACGATGAAAACACATAACCTCTCAAAAAATAATATTCTGTAATGCTAGCCCATGGTAGTCAAATTTATCACATTTTTTATGATTATCTATCTGAATTCATGGAATAATTTTCTTTAGGCTAAGACCACAATAGGACCAAACAATACTTTATTTGATATTTGTTTTATTTTCATTATATTATTTTTCTTGATTTTAATTATTGATTGATGTTAGTTTAATATTTCTTGTTAATAGCCTGATCAACTATTTACATGTATGTTGATTAATCACGACTCGGAAGATGATTGATTAAATATAGCAACAAAGACGTCATCAACACATGGTTAAACTGACTAGAAATAGTATTCGGTTTCAGTGTGCGGTTTTAGGTGAAAACTGAAATTCCACGAAGATTTAATGCATTTAAATCTAATTAAATTCAATTAGAAATAATTGGACTGTTAGACTTAAATAGGTTTATTAACTCGAGGAATCGTTTAATAAATAAAATTGGGGATTTCACCGTGATTGTCAAGAATTAAATAATTAATTGGATTTTAACACGTGTCAATATAGTAGAGTTTGGTACCGTTGTGTGTCTTAGTTATTTATTTGAATTTGAATCCCTCCTTGATATTTGAATCCCTCGTTTTTAATTGCAATTATTTTATTTAAAGTTTAGATTAATAATCCACATATCATCTTTTTATTTATTTTGTCTAGCTTAAGTTAAGTGATAAAAATTCTAGTAATTAAATATTAGTCTCTGTGGGATCGATACTTTGACTCATCGTCCATTTACTATAACTTGACCTAGTCCGCTTGCTAGATTTGTTCCCAACCGAAATACTCGGTCAATATCTATCAGAAAAAGTATTAGCATGCAATACTATACCAATCAGGTGCATTTTTAACAATGGAAACCATTACCTTCCATCAAGGCGCCTGTAAGTGACACCAATCACATCCAAAGCCCACTCCAATATGTCAAGCATTGACGTCCATTGGCTAAATATAAGAACACGATGTCCATATTGGTTTAGTACGGGGAGTAGTTCGGCCAATGCCTAAGCCAAAAAAATATCCATTATTCCATTTATAGTTGATATGCAAGCTAAAGAAACTGAACATCCCCGATGTATGCTAAGGTTTCTGTTTATTTTAATACTTTCAAAAGAAAGCCACTTCACATACCCGGCACTTGCCCGAAACCATAACATGCTCTTCAGAAAGAATTCCCTTCACATTGGAATCCCCGTAATATAGTAAAAGCTTTGAAAGACAGTAAACTGAATATCAGTGTAAGTCACATACATCATTACAAGCAAAATATTTCAAGTAATAATTAAACGCTGACATGAAATATGGAAATGCACACAAAAACATTTAACAAATCCACAAGTTATAACAGGTACTAAGAATAAAATGTAATCACTAACCTAAAGTAGGAGTTCAAGGAAGTAGGAGAAAAATGTTTTGAGGTTGTTTAGCTTGTAATGAACAATTTCTTGAAGGATAACAAAATTATATTGTTGAATGTTAATAGAGTTTATGATACTAAATCCTGGAGCATAAAATTTTGTATTAAATAACATAAGAAAGATTATTTAGAGTATGCATAGATTTGTAAGACTTTAAATAACCAAGAGGACTATAAAGAACTGAAGTCAGCATCTTTTAAACACTCATTGTCTAAGCCTGAATAGCAATCCTACAAAACTGATTATAGAAACAAAATAGCCATGAGGTTGAATATCAACTTTGTTAGCCAATTCTTGTTTAGGCTGACATACCATAGACCCCAACATACATATTGAACCCTCGACATTTTTGCAGAAGTTTAATTCACCATCAATATTTGTCCATCAATTTAGAACTTTTACAGGATGTGAATGATGCTCAACCATTGTATTTCCTCATCAATTTTAAAGTACAAATGAAAGTCCTGTATTGTATCTCACTGGCGAACACAAAAAAAACTCAAGGGCAAGCAAAAGTATGCGTACTCCTCCTATTGAAGTATTAGATGTTCAATGACAGAACAAGAGTAGTTTTCAGAGTAACATTAGAAGAACCATATTTTCGTACAACAGCACCGGCCCATACAAATAATCAATGCAATTTCCCAGGAAAGAACAATTTAAAGTATCACTAAATGCATGATGATGGGTTCCAACAACCTTCACACAAGCGACGGTGTTATAATTAGTATACGTTAAACTATTTTAAAACAATATGAGGCCAAAATCTTCCAAAATGGTATTACCCTGTGGATTGAGAAGTCGTTATAAGTTCTGAGCTCCTCAATGACCCGTTCCAAGGTGCATTCAAAGCCAAACACACCTTTTGGATGCAACATTTTAGCAAAACGAACAATATCATCATCTGTGTAAATGCGTCGCACCAATAAAGGATGATTTGCGATCTGAAAACATGGAAAACACAAGCACATATATTAAACGTATGCAACTATGCATTAAACAAATATAACAAACTACAAAATAAATAAACATTCATAACCTTACGAAACTCAAAAAAATAATTAGAAATTTGTCGCCGAGGTAAAATACTAGCAATGTTGCGTAGGGAGGTTTCTGAAGACCTCGTCACACGAGATTGAGATGCAGTACGATAATTCTCAATTGCTTCTTGATAAGCATCTTCTTGTTGTTTTCCCATGAGAACATACTCAATCTAAACTGACATCAAGGTCCCATTAGATTTTGCAAATAAACAAAGAACCGGTAGAATATTTTTAGTGGGTTAAGCTGATAAACAACGTACCTTCTGTGTTTTTGGAACTAGCTGCTGCATAACATCTGATTTTAACCGTCTTAAGATGAATGGGCCCAAAATGGACTTCATCCTAGAAATTAAATCTCTATCTTCAGCATTTAACAACTTTTTTAAGTCAACATCTCCCGTTTCAAAAAGATCAGGCATCATAAACTCCAACATAGACCACAGCTCCTGCAAATTCAGAGAGAGAGAAAAAGGTTGGAGCAGATATCTATGATCTCATGTATCAGATTCTAAAATAATAGAAAATCAATCAGCCTCTGGGTATGTAGCCATAAAGAATTAATGATCTATCAATGTAACAAAACAGTAGCCTTTTGAAAGGTAAACTAAAAGATAAAACATCACCATGACACAGTTAAGTTATAAGCACAGATCCAAAGTTTAAAAAGTCTATAGTTCAGGTCAATGTTTGGACATGAATTATATTTTCCAGAAATATGGGTACCATAAAAAAGAACATTCAACTTGTGACTCATAATTCATCGGCATACAGGTTGAAGAAACATAAAGGAACCAGTATAGATGTCCCTATTACAATTAAGTATAAAGAGCCAATCAGATCAAGAAAAGTTCAAAACGTAACATACATGGGAAATTACACGTAAAGTAAGACATGAGCCAGAATCCATTGACAAGATATGCTGATCATGCCGAGGAACTTCCAAATTATGATATAATTTACAATTTGGAAAATGAATTATCCCATTTCTCAAACTTAAAAGGAATAATATATTTTTAAAACTACAGTAATGTATACTCCAACAACTTCAAAACCAATATAGGCATAAAAATATATCAATTTCCAAACCTATCATCTGGTCATTTATAAAACCAAAGAGGGAACGCAGGAAAAATATCTCTGTATTCATCCTTTTGACTGCCCACGACCAACAGATGCTACGTTCCCCAATCCGTGCAATATTTTTTATTGCTGACAAAGTGGAAAAACATTTTTTCCTCTAATCCCATGATATTAAGAAATATAGAAAAACAAATTAGTAGAAAATGACAACACATAATCATGCTAAAAAAAGCAAGATATATTATTTATAAGTTTTGTAAATGATGTAACGCTGGAACCAAATAAAATAGAACAAGTTGCAACTAAAATACATGTAAATCATTTTGTAATGGTGTCCCAGTAAGCATCAGCCGCTGTCTAGCATTCCGTGCCACCGACATTAAATTTTTCCATCTGTAGCTGTTCTTATCCTTCAAAGCATGAGCTTCATCCATTAAAACACATCCCCATTTCCAGTGTCTAAGTATTTTTCGGTCATCTTTCTGCTGCACACTGAACAATAGCTTTCAGGAATAAGAACAAGATAAACTCAAATGACAAGGAATAAACCAAAAAACTGTTTTTGTAGCAGACAAAACCTGTGGCGTTCAAAAAGTGAATAGCACACAAGAATAACATCAAAAGGCGGTGGCAAACCAGCCTTGCCAAGAGAATTCAACTCTTTTGAATGAGCAGATCTTGCAGAACCGTGGTATTGAAGCACAGTGAAAGATGGGCACCATTTATTAAGCTCCCTTTCCCAGTTCTCCAACACAGAGGCTGGACAAACAATTAAATGTGGACCAGGGTCATCTTCCAAATGCCTCAACAGGGTCAGATATGTAATAGCCTGAGATGCAAAATTTAATTTACAGTTGTTGCAATTGAAAGATAAAAAACACTCGGAAGTAATGATTAGATGAAAAATAAACGAAAACCAACCAACCTGGATAGTCTTACCAAGACCCATCTCATCAGCCAATATAGCTGCATGTCAAAAGCACTAGTTTAGCACGAAAATAGAAGTCATTTTACACAAAGATATAACCCCAGACCCTCCGCCAGCAGCCCCACTCTAGCAAGCATAGGATAATCTCACCACATAAGAAGGCCCCATCCTATACAGAATTAAAGGTAGAATCCGATGTGACACAGTGGCTTGTAATTCATTCTCTCTCCCGAAACTGAATTGTCTTAATAAGAATTCAATGTCTTGTTTAGTGTAATAACAAATGAATTAGCTTGGAAAAACTGAATTTCTACTGTCTAAACTTCCTACTGCTACAACTTCAATGCTTGAAATTCATAAAGCAATCAAAATCAACTCCAAATCCCAAACATGCAGATTGCATGTTACAATAAATGAAGAATACCTCCCCCGATTTTCTTTCTGTACAATAATAGTAGAAAATTGACTCCAACAAGCTGGTATGGCTTCAGTATTGGCTTAAAATCCGAATCTCCACTTCCACACACTTCATTGACATCATTCTACATCCGAAATTGTACAAAGTTTGAAAAAAGGTTCGATATATATATACATATATATAAAGTTAAAGAAACACAAAAAATGCATACTCTTTTCCAGACACAAATGCCTGTGATCAATCATTGCAACACACCAACATGTCCAAGCGGGCACATTTTCGTATAATTACCTGAGTGACAATTCTTACTGAAGAAGAAGCACCCAACTCCACCTCTGAGTAGCGGTCACAAACTTCCGAGGTTGTACCATACAGCTCCCGCTTCAGCTCAGCAGAAATCTTTTCACACTTCCGCAGGGCCTTCTTAACAACATCTTCCTCCTCCTCCACCTCCTCCCCCACATCATCATCCTCGTCCGAAAAAGAAAATGAGAACTCAACTGGGTCATCCTCATCATCCGAAATCACAACCCTATTCCCGCGATTGCTCGTTGCCGCACTCTTACCAATCTCCATGTCGGCATCCTCATCCTCCAGTCCTTCGAATTCGTTACCATTTCTAATACCCACGTTTCCGTTCTCCTCGGAAGATGAAGAACTGTCGATTACATGAATGGGTTTCGGATTGTAAGCAAATGATTCAATGGGTGGAGGGAGGTTTCCAGAACTGGGCGTGGGTTTGAAGACTCGAGAGGGTTTGAAGGAATCGGAGTGAAGGGACCACTCATCGTCCGACACTTCGATCAATTCTCGGTCTCGTTTCATCCCAACTTCAAAAACCCAGTTACGGGAAAGAGACGGAAGCAGGCCGAATACTCCAAAGACACTGGAAGGCAATATACCGCCATTTCTCTACCAAGCCATAAAGCTCTTTTTTTGGCTGCGACAAAACAAGGCCGTGTTTGGTAGGCAAATATTAATAACCCCTTGAATTGTTTAATCAAATATATAAGCAAGTCCCATTTTTTTTTATCCATCATTCAACTTTTTTAAAAAATAAATTATTTAATTGATATTTAAGATGAGTTGGTTTTCTAGATTGATTGACTTATTCACATCATAATTCTATAATCACTTATTTATAAAATCATAACTTTTTTATAAAATATTTGTCGGGTGCAACAATTAATCCTATAGCAGAAGTGGTCAGGTCAACATGTGTGTTCGAACTTATATTATTGATTAAAATATTTGAATTGTATCATTATAACTATCTAAATTCAGGCAAGAGCTCGTTTATATCAATAGCATTGGGGTCAAGGTGATGTACATGTATACTTATGTGCTTGATCTTCATTGACTACAAAAAATGTGATTATCATTAGGATTAGTAGGGTGTGATAATTGTCATTGTTATGAGACATGTTGATACACGACATTTGAATTGTTTTATGTTTTTAAATATTAAAGTTACATAATTATCATTAACTATAATTTATGGTAAAAACACATGAATTTTATTATAAAAACATGAATTTTAAGAATGACAAAATATTCAATATGAAAAAATCTTGGAAGATTCACATTTAAAGTTTAAAATCGTGATATAATTATTAAATCTTTTATAAATATATTAATTAATATCAAATATATATTACTTTGAAAAACTAATTTATATTCATGGTGAGTACGATTACTATTTATTTAAAAAATTAAGAGTGTATTTTTGTATAGATTTGCTGAATTTTTTTAAATAACATATTTTTGTGGAGTTGATAGATTTCCAATGAATTTTGTAAAAGATAACAAATTTATAAATATTTTTACAAAATCTTGTAGATTATTTTGCAAAACTTTTATTAACATTTATAAATTTTTCATAGAACTCTATGAATTTTGTAATTTATGATTATGATTTTTAAAAAATTTATTTGAATTAACAGTTAACGTAAATAATTGTTATTTATTTAAAATGTTTTTTATCTATAAATATGAATATTTTTTACTTATTATTTAAACATGTTTATCTAATTAGTAATATACACAACAATAATTTTCAATATTAATAAATTATTAAATTTAAATAATTTTAAGTAAATTTTTGTAAGAAAAAATATTTCAATTTTATTTTTGAGAATATATCTATCAAATAAAATAAACAAGACAATTATTAATACTTAAAAATAGATCACAAAACTTGAATAAAAAAATTTTTATCCAATATATTGCTCATCATTTTTGTGTGAATCAAAAAGACGATTTTAAAACAAATTAACCACAGAATTTTTCTCCCCTCGAGATTTAAATTCAATTTTCTCCCTAAAAATTAGAATTAACTATCCCCCTATATTTTTTATAATTGTTTAGGCATCCACTTAATGCTAATTTTTTTCCAAATGCTCCTTCTTTTTGTGTGTATTTTTGCAACTCAACATTTATCACATGATTTTGCATTTAAACATCAGGAAAGAACTTTTCAACAGTAGTGATCATATTATTTGTTATCAAATGATCATCTTCGATGCTTTGATTCTTGAAGAAATTATATGGATTCAGAAGATAAGTTGTCGTATGAATTGGATTATCAAGACGATCCTTACTTTTTGCATCAATAATGTTTAAAATTGGCCCATAATCACTTTCTTTCTTCAACATTTTTTTAATTTCATCCTTTGCATTCAATAACTATCCATACACAAAACCCGTAGAAGGTTTATCTTCTCCCTCAGAAAGTCTAAGAACTTTTACCAATGGAGTGAATACTCGCAAGCACAAATCTATCGATTTCCAAAAATCATGGGGACAATAGCATCAAATGACTCTTTTCGTTTTTTGCTCCTAGACCATTTAGTGTTATCCCATTCATTGCTAGTCATTATATTTCTCAACTCTTGTTTCTCATCAAGCAAACTTTGCAATGTTCAGAAAGAGGTCGTAAATCTAGTTGCACCCGCCTAACTATCTCTCTTTTTGTAAACTTTCTCATCAATGCCAAGGTCTTGTGATGAGCATAAATGAAAATACGAAAAGATTTTGCCTTCTTGATCACTCCATTGAACATTTGAAGTTTAGAAATTCCTTCAAGCATAAGATTTATGGTGTGAGCTGAGCATGATGTCCAAAATATGCTGGATCTTTCTAATGCTAACAGATTCACGGCAACCATGTTGTTTGAGGCATTGTCGGTCACAATTTGCATCACATTTTTAGCCCAAACCCTATCAATACATGCAGTAACATATTCAAATATGCATTTTGCTGTGTGAGCTTCATTTGAAGCTTCTCTTGATGAAATAAAAGCAGTCCCCAACTTACCATTCACAGCGAAAATTAATGATACTTATTCGTATCCTATCACTCCAACCATCAATCATAATAGAGCAACCATTATTTTCCCCTATTCTTCCTGCTTCTTCAGAGTTTCTTTTGTTTTCTCCACCTCTCCTTTTAAAAGTGGTTCTCTAAGTTGGTATTGTGAAGGAGGAACATAGCCAGGACCATATTGTCCTAAAGCCTCAACAAATTTTTTGAAACTATCATTGTCAATTGCATGAAAAAGAATTTCGGCTTCATACACCCATCTTGCCAAATATTGATGAACTTCGAGCAATCTTTTTTTAACAATTGCATTAGTAGTATTTTGTGGTCTCATTTTCTTATTTGCACTCATAGAAGCATCATCAACATTAACTTGCTTTGCAAATTGATCAATAGGTTCCATATCAGTTGATCTTTTTTTACTCCCTCTCTCAATGATTGCAATTTCATCATCTTCATCTTCACATCTATTCAAAGACATAACCACATCATTCCTTACCTTAGATTCATTCAATAATTTTTCCCGCTTCCTAGACTTATTATCCTCAAGTGCTAAACGACACTTTTCTTTTTGCTCTCCAGTTGCCCTCGTACATGCTTTTACACTTTTTTCCTAGAATACCCGAAATGTGGATTTTGTGCCTATAAATTACTCCAGTTGTAACTTTACCACACAAGGTACACTTGACAGATTTGTGATTTTGAGGATCTATTAACATAGCGGTATCCCATCTAGGGATGACAATTTCCTCCGAACCCGTTGGAGGATTCGATACCAGACCCGAGTAGAAGAGGGTATGGAGGGATTTTTAGACCCGATTAAATAATTGGGTAATCGGGTATGGGGATTTTCGGGTTTGGGTATGGAGGCGGGTTTGATATAATCCGACCCACGCCCTACCCGAATACCCGTTTAAATTAATATATAAATATATATATGTATGTATATATGTACATATATAGTAATTATATTTATTTATATTAAAGGTTTATTTTCTCAAATCCAAATAAATCAATATTTTTTCTTTTCTCTTTATATATATATATATATATATATATATATATATATATATATGTATGTATGTATTTATATATGTATATATATAGTAATTATATATATTTATATTAAAGATTCATTTCTCAAATCCAAGTAAATCGATACTTTTTCTTTTCTCTTCTCTTTCACTTTCACTTTTACGTTTCAAGGTTTTACCGTTCTTTTATTTTTCATTCAATTTCTCATCTTCTTCGTTGGTAAGTTTATTCCATGTTTGACTTTAAAAATTGAAAAAAAATTTATTTTTGTTAAATTACGTACTTTTGTTCAACTAATATAAATTATTTTTAATATTTTGTTATTTTTTTATAAAGTTTACTTTGCAAATTTTTATCAATAATAATTTTTCTTATTGTTCATTTAAATAATTTTTTAAATATTCATCACTTCATTGAAACAATTTAAATTGAAAAAATTCAATTGTATATGATAATAGGGTATTTGGGTAGGGTATGGGTATACGATAATCCGATGGGTATGGGGATGAGGATGAAATTCAATACCCGATGGGTATGGAGATGGGTATGTGGATGAATTTAATAAATGTGTATGGGGATGGATGTATCAAATCCGACCCATACCCTACCCATTGCCATCCCTAATCCCATCCACTATCCCCCAGAGTCCCTTTTCAATTCACTGTCTGTAAAATGAGAATTTGATGACATTGAAAAATCATTTCGTTCCATCGATCCCTACAAAATTCGAGCTAATAATACACGATGCAAGCTAATAAAAGAACTACATTTTTTAAATACAATCCATTGTTCATTCTGTTTTAAAAAAATCGTGGTAATATATAACCCATTCATGCTCAAACAAAATTTCACAATAATAAAATTATACATTAAAAAACTAGGCATAAATGGGTGAACAAAAAGAGAGAATTACAAAGGAGAGTAGTCAGTTTCCATTTTTGTAGTTCAGCTTTTGCCCATTGATGGTGCTATAGTTTAGGTGTTTATTATCGGTGAGATTTCACAGAAAAATCAGAAGAGAAGAATGAAAATAAGAAACTTGTGTGAAGCCGTGAAGTTGGTAGGTGGAAGGTCAATATCTAAATTTTAAATCAATTTATTTATTATTTTAAAATAACAAATAAAAATACACGCTTAATTATGCTTTATTAAGCTTAATTAAGTCAAATTATAGTTGATCGACTTTGTTCCGCTTTTCTCCAAAGCGGAGCTTTTTCGATGCGCTTCGCGCTTAAGTGTGCTTTTTAGAACACTGGTTTAGGTAACCTTTTTATGCTTGTTTTTATTCTAGCTTCTTTTTTTTTCTATTATATAAGTTTTAAGACCGAGTGCTTACCGTTTTACCAAAAGATATAGGTAGTGGTAATGGTGCAACTCAAATCTTTTAAATTGCACAACAGCTCAAGCACCACGATTCGATCACTTTACCAAGTAAGGACGATTATTATAACCAACAATCTCCCTCCCAATAATTGCACTCCTTGCAATCAATGAGAATCGAACACGTGACATTGGCTCTGATACCAATTGTAGGACCAGGTGATTACCGCTTTACCAAAAACTAAAGTTAGTTGTAATGATGCAACTCAAATATTTTAAACTGCACAACAGCTCAAGCACCACAGTTTGATCGCTCTACCAAGCAAAGACAATTATTACACCCAACATAAGTTGCTCATGTTTTGAATATCCATCAAAGCTTGTTTTTTGATCTTCAAGTATTATATTTGTGGTTACCAAGAATGATATGAATATTAGATATAAGAATATTACCGTTTGAAAAAGTTATGTGTTGTTTCTGAAAGAAACAGTCATATTTGAATTTATTTCCACTTTTTGATATCGGGCTGGCGGCTAGACTTTCGAAGCGGTCCAGCCGGAATTGCGCGGCTGAAATTTTGGAGCGGTTCGGTTGGATTTGAGAGGCTGGAATTTCAGAGTTGTCCTATCGGGTTTGCGCGGCTTGAACTTGAGCAGTTGAATTTTGAGTCAAGTCTAGTGGGTCTCTTATCTTGATTATAACTCTTGATTTGTAGATTTCTGGACATAATGATAAACATAAAAGTTGTAGCTCTTTATCTTACTTTTCATAGAATTAAGAATCACACAATTTAGATTTAATATGAGAGAGATATACTTGAAATATAAGAACTGCTCAAAAAAGAATATAATAAATGGCTGGAAGTTTTGTGGTCTGATCTTGTGATTATAGCTCTTGGTTATTTGATTTTTGGTAAATGTGGAAAACATGAAAATTGTAGAATTTTCCCTAGCTTTTCAAAGAATCAAGAATCACCCAATTTCTAGTTCATATGAGAACGGTCTGCTCGAAATACCTGCACTGCTCATATCTAAACGTTTGTTGTATACACGGCTTCCACCTAGACATTTTGGCGTCCGATTATAATATGCACACTAACCCGAACAGCCTGAAATATGACTTCTAGATAATGGAGTAGGATTTTCAACCGTTTTGGCCTTTGGTATTTGAATAAGTGGTATGGTGTAAGGCCCGAGA
The DNA here is from genome assembly GCF_022965805.1 of Primulina eburnea. NCBI lineage: Eukaryota > Viridiplantae > Streptophyta > Magnoliopsida > Lamiales > Gesneriaceae > Primulina > Primulina eburnea. Next base: position 9,293,849 of record NC_133116.1, read on the forward strand.
ATTGAGTTTGATACTTTGTATTGATATATATAAAAAGTATGAATAAGGAAGGCACCAACAGAAGTGGAGAAACGATGTTGCAAAACTTGAATATTTTGAGAAAACAGCACCGCACCCGCGGTGCCAGATATCACCGCACCCCCGGTGCATGGACAGTAAGTTGGCAAGAAATTCCGTAGCATCACCGCACCCGCGGTCTAAACCCAAGCGCACCCGCGGTCCTCGAATCCAGAAAAATAAAGACAATGCCGAAGCATGAGCGCACCCGCGGTGCATGATACAACCGCACCCGCGGTCATGCGTGTTGCATGGAAAATGATGCCACGTTTCAGAATGTGCATGCAGTATATATATGTTCGAATGACGCGTCTTTCCTTTTAGATTGGCGATTGTGGAAGATCCGTCCATCAGAATTCGAAATTTGAACGTAGTACCGTACTCCTCTTGACTCGAGCTACACAAGGACGTAAGTTTTGTTACGTTTTGAGATGTTTTGAAAATATGATGTTCCTAGAATTGCATGTGATTCAGATATGGCGTTTCTGCTACCGTAGACATTGTAGAATTGAAGTCAAATTAAAGAACAGACTGGTTCTGTAATTGTTATGATTTTTGAAAGATATTGACTGAGATTCTATATCAGAATTGTGTTAGTATTCAGATTATGAATTGTATTGACACAGATTATGAGTTCTGGTATTATATATGTGATGTTCAGATTGACGGGGTTATTCAGATTGTATTGTTATGCCGTCGAAACATCAGTATTGATTTAGATTGATCAGATATGATATTGATTGAGATTCATTGTTATATTGTTGACTTTGATCAGATTGTATACCGAGTTGAGTATTGATCAGAACAGATTCTGAACTGAGATATATACTGATATTGTATTTATGTGATTTGTCATTATCAGATTGATATGGACAGATTCGACTTCGAGACTTCGCCTTCGTCAGACCGGCACGACAAAGGTATAATTCATGTGATATTTGGGAAGACATAACTCAAATCAGATCTCATTTGAGTTTCCCAACTAAATCACATACTAGACTTAGTGTTTATCTTTTGATATGATTATGATTTGTTTATAGAATTGTATTCGAATCTTTTGAGATAATTATGCATTGTTTACAGATGGTTATGCATTGCATTTGAGATAGGAAAGTTTGACAGAAACAGTCAGACTTCTAGACGTTCGGTGTATCGTTAGATACGAGCAGACACCGTCCTATTGTAGATTATTCGATACAGATATGACCGAAGTCTAGGAATAAGACGTACGTCACCCCGATTGGGAGGGTAGGTGACAGACAATGACGTCTTATTCACCCCGGGATCCCTAGAGTTATAATTGAGTCGAATCTAGACATGATTTGACTAGAACTGCATGCGTTTATGGATGTGGTTTCATAGACTATGAAACCCGTTTTTATTGCTTTCAGTCATGATAGCATGTTTGTATGATTTGATTTGAGTTGCATGTTTATCAGATTCGAGTTGCATGCTTATTTGATTTGATTTCATAGATTATGAAACCTATTGCTTTTTAGTTGATAGAATAATTCATGATTTACTTTGTATATATGCATGTTTACCATATTTTATACTGGGATTTATTCTCACCGGAGTTATCCGGCTGTTGTCTTGTTTTGTATGTGTGCATGACAACATGCGGGGCTGGATCGGGGTCAAGAAGATGATGAGAGAAGACGAGTTAGCGTGTTGATTCCGGACTTATTGTAGACTTGGTTTTATTACTTGAATTTAGTAACTGAACCTTAGATCTAGTTGTACAGTATTGTACTTTTACACTGAAATGTATTTTATACTGAAATGTATATTATTTAGATTCCATTACCTTCCGCACTTGTATTTTAAAAGAAAAATTTTTAGACCCTGTTTTATCTTAATTGATAATTAAATCCCAAAAGAAGATTAAGAATAAGATCAGCGTCCGGGTCCCCACAACAGGTGGTATCAGAGCGATAGATCCTTTAGACTGAGTTAGATTGAGATAGAAGAGAATGAGCGGGGTAGATTGAATTTTCTTTCCTTGCATGTGATTGCTAGCATGAGAATTATTTCAATATTGACTCACATTGTGTGTTCTAGCATGATTTATTGCTTTCCCTATTACATGTTGTTTGTTATTTGAGTTGATTGCAGCATGTAATTAATAAGCCTGAATCAGAACCGAGTCTGGATCAGAGGTATATGATCAGAGGAAGGCTGAGACAGATTGTATAGATTGTGTACTAATGTGTTTGCTATTCAGATATACCGCCTCGGAAAATTCCAGAAAGGGGTAGTACTTCGTCTGAACAGATAGATGCATCAGAAACTCACCTTGAAGTAAAGATGAAAGAATTTCAGTTATTGCAGCCGCCGACTCTGAATGGTATCGAGACGTCCGAAGATTGTCAGAACTGGTTTGATGAAATAGAAATACTGTTCGATTTACTTGATTGTACAGATGAACAGAGTTAAAATGGTACCTTATCAGTTACGAGAAGCCGCCAGGAGTTGGTGGATTACCAGTAGAAGAATGTGGGAACAGAGAGGTACAGTGATTTCGTGGGAAATATTCAGAACTGAATTTTATCGACGATTTTTCTCAGTCTCGTACCGAGAGGACAAGAAAGCAGAGTTTGAGAATTTGAGCCAAGGTCAGTTTGTAGTGTATGTAATAAATTTTTATTAATTATTTAATTAATATAATTTAAAATTTCGCTAGGTTTTTGTTACCAGAAATCGGAAAATGAAATGAATGATGTTAATAATTTTGAATTTAAAATATTATTATTAATAAAAAATATGTTTTTAAAAATTTCAACTAAAAGAAAAAAACATAAGGAGGATAAAATAATGAATTAACTAGTATTTGTATTGATATTATTTTTAATCGAAATGAAAATGAGTATGTGAGTTTGAGATATTTCTTAATTAAATGTCAATTCAAATTTTTAGGTTGAATCAAATACATTTTTTTGATATTTTATAATTATATGGTGAAGTTAAGTTTTCTTTTCATGATTCATATACCTAAGAGATAAGGTATGACAAGATACTCTAAACAAGAGATCACCTATATAAGTGAGAAGTAGTGGCTGCTTCAATAAGAACACTTATTAATCTAAGATATGGTCCAATGCCAGAATGAACACAACATGATAACATAATATGTTAGAATTATTGTTGTGTAAGTGCTATTGACTTGGTTTACATAAACAGTTGGCTAGTTCAAGACATCAATTCACTACACAACTAGTAAATACGATAGTATATTACTAGGGAATGTTCAAAGTCAAAAATTGCCTATCCTGATGCAATAGTAATTCACAAAAGCTTTCAAGTGAATCTGCATACATGCATTAATTTCATTCATGTGGGATTGTTGGATAAATGGTGTTGGATAAATGGTAAGTAGTGAATGAAAGCAAGTGGAAATTGTCCCACATTGAAAAACGTGCCAAGAATAAAATTTCTTATTAGCTCCAAGTTTGAGCTAAAGGTTTGAGCCCCAAGGGCACCACAATTTTTTGGAAGTGGGAAGGCGCTGATAGGCTGGTTCTCGGTGAAACACGCACGCACGGTCGGCTCAATTCGGTGTTGTTGGCGGGGTAGGGTGAGGTGACCGTATTAATATTTTTGGACAAAACTTATTTGTAAAATAATTTTTTTATTTTCGAAATAAAAATTACTCTAATTCGGAAACAGTGTGTCCTATCACAGACCAAACAATGCATGCGTCCGTCGAAAAGGCTACATCTGATCTAGTGTGATAGGATCGGTTAATGTAGTTGGAGTGTTTAGAAGGGATGTTGAATAAACACGACTTTTTGAAATTTTGAATATGAATCAGTTCTTTGATTGAACTGGTCATTAAATCTTGTTTGTCAATATAAATCAGTCAAGTAATGATATTGCGAAGTTAGACTGAAATATAGATTGAATGCTTAGGTTGAGGTGCTGTAAAAACTGAATATATGATAGAATAGAACACACGAGTTTTTATGGATATTAGAAAACTTCAAATGCTCATACGTCATCCTTTCTCTCTCAAAGATATGTTTTCACTAAAAGAATTTGATGTATTACTACATATTGTAATAATCCACTTTAGCTAGACTTAAACACTGTCAAGCTGAAACTCTTAGTTTTCCAACACTTTACAATAGATAACTGAAAAGCTCTAAAGAGTAACCTGAATGATACGAATAAATACAATGAAATAAGAGCTACAATGTACGATTTATAAACTGAGAAAAATGATTGAGAATGTTTCGCAACTGATTTATTATTGTAGATAGTTCGTTCAGTGTTTTTCACCAACCTTCTTCAACTGAATCAATCAGCTATATATAGTATTCGATTCCAACGGTCACATTGAATGCATTTAATGACTAATATCCATTGAATCGTTGTTTAGTCCATGTAAATGACTTTATCTGACAGTGGTACGAAGTATCAGACTATTCTGTTTCGTTTCATATGTTATGCTTTGGTATAGTCTGTCAGTTTTTCGGCTGATACAACTGATGACGTAGCTAACTAATCAGAAGTCAAACTGGTCGATAGATAAGTTCAGCCGGACAACACCTGTTCTAACTGATGTCTTCTCGGTTTTGAAGATTTCAGTTGATATAGGTATTTTTAGTTCAGTTAAGCGAAATCTTCACGGTAATTTCCTCTTTGTTTACCAAGATTCGTGTAATTGGTTTTAAGAGTTATTTATACTTATAAGAACTTCAGTTATTAATCCATTTAAATCCGATAAGTCTTTTTTCAGTTACGATCTCTTGGTTACATCAAATCAGTTTGGTTCTTCAGTTCTCTTACAGATTTTTTTGTCAAGCTCTAAAACTCATAAAATCCAACACAGTGTGTCCCTTGGCCTTTCACAGAAAGTTGAGTTTGTATCCAGAAGGGTTTGCTCCTTCTATGCAACTGGTGGACTACTACAAATAATCTCATCCATTTACATTGCTCACACTTTTTGCTCTCCCATCTTTGCAGCATTCATTTCTCGTACACTTTGTGCTTGAAAGGACCGCATATTTCGTTTGCTATTATCAAGAGTTGTTGTGCTTCAATATCTTGATTCGAAGGCGTTGTATCTTATATACGATTGTCGTCAACGTAGAGCACTATAATACAAGAAATTTCGTCTTATAGATAAAGGACATATCCTTGCCTCGACTTACTACCTCTTGTTGCTGCACATTATTCCAGATTAATCACATTCTCATCTTCAACTACTTCAAGAGCATGAATTTGAGTTGAATCAAGGTCTCACATATCTTTATTTGTGAGATTGGTCAATCATACTCATATTTACAATAAAAAATAGTATTTTTTTCCATTAAAAGTAATATTTATTTACTGATGACCTATATATAATATTCGTCTAACAAAATTGACTCGTCAGAATATCTCAAAAATGTCTTTTTAGTTATTACATTTATAATTTCAACATCCTAAACCCTAGTGTTTTTATCAACTAATAAATGGTTTTTAGTCAAAATCTAAAATTGGTATATCAAAATCGAAAGGACAAGAAAAATTGAATGAAAGGAATTTTAAGATCTGTAAATTTCACTAAAAATAATAAAGTTATATGATTAGTGTTTACCGTCAATGACGACGATGACATAGGCGTGAGTGACTGTGTGAAATTGGAGCAGTGGCTTAAACAAAAATCGAGTGGTGAGATGTAAAAATGTGGTGGCCTTATTTTTCTGATCTGAAAATTAAAATACAAGAACAAAGAATATGATTATTAATTTACCTTCAGTAGTGATGATCGATGTTATGGCTGCAACAGCGGCGGTGGTTGGATGGCGGTAGTGGAGGCCACATAAGGTGGTGAAAATGGAAGGTTAGAAGTTGAAATTGCGGGCATACTAAACACTCAAAATGGTGGATTCTTTGCTCCATTCGCACTAGGTCGGTGCAAGCATCAAATTATATATTTATTTTAATTTTTATATTTTTTAATTAGAAGTTATTTGTTGTAATGGTTAATTATAATGTGTGTTGATTTTAAATTTTACTAATCTCATAAAATTATTTCAATAAACTTGTAATTTTTTGTAAAAAAAAATTCTATAAAGAATTACATACTTGTGTTTCATTTCTATTACATAAGTATCATTTTAATATTTGTTGTATGTTTGCAATTTATTTTCATATTATTTTATATGTGATTGTAATTTTTTTAGCAGTTAATTAATTACATTCAATAAGTTATAAGTTTAAGTATTTAAAATAATAAAATTTAATATTTAAAATTTCTAAAGTAATTCCTAGAATAGATTTAACTAATATCAATATAGAAACTATTTTA